>NW_015150629.1:32465-37793 GCF_000732505.1 Cyprinodon variegatus | reverse complement strand
TTGGCTGCTTAGAAATTAAGTGTTAACGAGCAGTTGGGCAGGTGTACCTAATAAAGTGGCCGGTGAGTATATATTCCAGAATGCTTAAAACAAAGATGGTGCAGGCATCACGCACAAAGTAGTGATCATCTGTCTGGATGGTCTGTTAACCGAGCTAATATAAAGTCCACTATATAGTCCCTGCTCTATATAGTGATTGAGATATTTAGGGGTTATGGTGATCGTTCGGACAGCCAAGGATTGTATACAGATTTCTGAATATTTCCATCCCAAGTCAATGAAACTCCTCCAATATAATAATTTAGAAATTTTTGTTTAAAAAAAAATGATCATCTCTACCTTATATCCCACAGTGCATAGATTTTTTTGCCTCAGTCATTTTCTTTTTCATCACATTTTTATTTCGTGATGTCATCTGTTCAAGAAGACAGCGGAGTCCCCCATTCTCCTCTTATTTAAAAGCAGTGCTCAGCTTTGGTAAACCGACTGTAACTTTAAGGTGTGTGACCAGCAGTTTTACAAGCAACAGGATTTCTACACGCTGTCTGAGATATTTGCAGCTTCTGGCAGAAACAAGTAATGTTTGGTCATATCATCATGGGCAATCATTTTTTTAGGATTGCATAAAATAGGCTTAATATTTTCCTCAATTACTTGTATTATAAACCCACTAATACATATATAATCATTTTACTAACAATCCTGTATATTCTGTATAATCTGTGCATGTAGCTCCCATATTCATACTTATACAAACATTTTTACAGTCCCCAACTATAACTTTTTGCTTGTACATACACCTGCAATATTTATATCCTGTATAGCACTTCTAGATAGATGCAAACCACATTTCGTTGCTTTGTACTCGTGACATTGCAATGACAAAGTTGAATTCTATTCTATTCTATTAATATAGGACACTTAATGGAAGAAAAAAAAAGTAATGAGGCTAAAAAAAGGCTTTGATAAAAGAAAAGCTATTAAAGTTTGTTTGTACATAATCAAATGTGGAAAGAATCAAAAGGTAATGGATAATTTTGCAAGGCACCATAAACGTCAGTGCGCAAATAGTGCTGCAGTCTTCCCCTTTTGAATATCTTACCTTAATTGTCTCATAAGAGTCTGTGATGAGAGCGATGAAAAGGGACAACACCATGTAGATGAACAGGGAGATGAAGGAGTAAAGGTAAGCCCGACTGAAGAGCCACACCAGGGTATTCTTGTCCTTTAGCTGGGCAAAGGTGGTAAACATGTCGTCCCCATTCAGTAAGGAGAAGAGGCACTCTGCAACCCGACTCAGGCCCTCGAACTAAAGGGAAGCAGGTAAGAAATTAGTAATAAAAATGTTTAGTTTTTGCTTGAAAAAAAAAAATGTTATTCTAATAATTATGTTTAATACCAAGTTATACATTAATGTTTGAACAAACTTGTATACATAGAGAAATGGGTAAACTACATACATTAAGAATTTAAAGAGAACTGAAAACAAAAATGACTAAAGATCTCAAAACAGGCTCAATCTAGAAACGATGCAGAGGACAGAATCATAACAGCTGGCTAGTCACGACACAAAGATTGAAATGAAAAACAAAAAACAGATGTCTTGCAGGAGGATCATAGATGTCAGATGCGGTCATCATGTCAGCAGCAGTAATTCGTCAGAGAGCAACAGTATTAAAACGATTGCTGCGTCTCAATGGATATAAGGGAGAATAGTCAGATGTATAGAAAGTAGAGTTTAAGGACATCCTCTGTTTGTTCCTTGAGTAAATACACGGAGGTCCCTGGAAGGGCTGACATAATGTCAGTGTACTTCCCTGGCCATATTTCTGCAAATACCCTGACTGAAAATCCATGTTTAACTGCAGCATGGAGAAAACTACATATGTTACAAGCCCATTAAGCTGTATAATTTGCCATGAAGCAAAAATATTAGAAAACTAAGGTGTAAATGGGAAACAACAGAATGCCATATGTTATAGCATGATATTGACTGGTTAATAGAATAGGAATTTCATATTTGTATAAAACAATTTTGAGAAATGTGCCATCAGATCCTGAATGTGTAATAAAGGAACCCTTGCTGACCAGCTGAAGATCAACACCATTTATTTGCAGTGGACCAGTTGAAGCAGAGCAGCTGATGTGGCACCGTCTGAACAAATTTGCTTCTGTTGGGCAGGACTTGTTTTGACTCCACTCCTGGTCAGACTTCCGTAAATTATTTATCTTAACAGAGGAGGATAGTTAAACACACGGCTTCCTGATGCCACTTGCTGACAAGGGTTTTTCCTCTCACAGACAATCTGTATGCCTTTAAAGAGGCTGATTAATAATTAAACAGTGGCTAAGGGCAGATGGCTTGAAGTTCTTAAAGTGCCAAAACATTTGAAGTGTTCTTCATAAATGCATGCTCTACAGTTTTTCTACATACATTCCTTAGTTTCTTTAACTGTAAGCTGAAAAGAGCATATATGTTCACCTTTAGTTTTCTAATCATAATTTCAAAGATAAATATCAAGATTTATTTAATACTAGGTGTATGGCAGCCTAACAATAATTTGTTTGTTTTTTATTAGAAAGTATTCTAATCTTAACAAGACATGTATACAGAGCAGAATATCACATAGTAACAGCCTGTACAGCACTGAAGGAAACCATCATAAGGAAATTGGAATAATTGTAATATTTTCTTAATTATTATTCAAGTTTCCTTTAGGACTTAAAGTATATTTGAACTGAATTGGGAAAAAACAAAACAAAAAGAGAGAAAAAAAACAAAACAAAAACAAAACAAAAAAAAACACACACACTGACATCTAGTGGTTGCATTGAACTCTTACAGCAACTTAAGATTCGGTTGCTTTAAATCTATCTTTATTTCTGTTTTCCCATCCATCAATCATGCAGCTCGCAGCAAGCAAGCAGTTCCACTACACATACTAAAATATTATGCACCTCCTGTATATGAAAATAATTTTATTTAAAATGTTTTTACATGTGTTCATTGTATTTGTTTGTTTTTTTCCACAATATAAAAAAAAGGTATAATGCATAATCTGAAATAAAAACATCACTCTTAGACCTTAATTTTTTTCACAAACTCAATATTTACATTTTAACACTCTAAATGTAGGGCATGAGATCAAAGTAAATAAATCAAGTAAAATTCCTTGATTTCAAGTTATTCAACATAAACCAGTTCTTTGAAACAAAATGCATTAGAGATATGGGAATGGGACATTTGATCCAAAAATGAAGGACCATTTAGTCTTTTTTTGTAAGAGAAACTTCTTTTAGTAACTCAAAACAAAATGGTTTTGGCTTTTTAATTTATAAAGCTCAGATATAAGGAGCAATGTCCAGAAAGTACAAATAAAAATTTGACTTGTTTAGTAATGCAGGAGAGGGCTGCTGATTCATTTCCTCATTTTTTTCCCCCAAAAATGCTGACATTAATAGCTTATGTACTCTGGTAAATCTGCATAATAAAAGTGGAATTTCAATGGAAACACTTTCAGACATTTAGATTTCCCTTGTTTAACCACAGGAACATGTGACCTCAACATTTATTGAGGAAAAACAGCATTAGTCACCAAAAAAAAAACAAAAAAACACAGACGTTATATTTCCTCTATGGTTAGAGTTGCTTCACACCTCTCACAGCATGACTCATTGCAGGGTTTCAAACAAACCCTCATGTCTAAGCAGAGCCTTTAAAAACCCATTATATACCAACCTTTTCGTGGTACGGTCCCAGTACAATCCACCCGCAGAACGTGTAACCGAGGTAGATCATGCCAGCACAGCAGCAGAAACGAAGAACTTTAGGGAAGGCTGCCTTCATTGTTAAAATCAGGACCTAAATGCATTCATGAAATTAGGTTTCAGCCTTTAAGAAGAAACATTTATTCATGATTTTCCTCAAACATTTTAGAGGCCATGTTTCTGAAAAAAAAACAGACCATTAACAGGTCCACGTGCAAATCTGTGTCAATGACTAAATGCATTCAAAAGGCAACCAAGAACCGAGTTAGTTGACAAAAGATCCTAAAGAACAAAAACACTCTGAACTTACATTATATTTCTGGAAGTATCCCAGGTACCTGATCACACCAACCCATACCAGTAATGTAGAGGTTCCAAGGAAGATGCTGCAGACATCATAACTTGTCAGACTCTACAGGTGGCAAAATAACAGAAATTCGGATAAAAATATAGAGAATGATGCCAACATTAGAAAATATGCTCAGAGTTCTTTAAGAAAAATTAAACTCCTTGTAACCAAAAGGTAAATCATGCATGCAACTTTAACAGTAAGTCCAGTAGGAAGTTAACACACAATTGATCAAACATTTGAACAATATTCACAGCAAACTACATAGTTATATTCATAATAGTATTTTAAAGTCCACAACCAATGATTTTACACACAGAATGTGTCATTAATAATTAACTTTATATCATTCAGCTTGTTTATGAACATGCTGGGATTTCATGCCAAAGGTCACTAAAGATTATACAAGCGCCTACTGGAAAGTTTATTACACACTCAGGAAATAACTAGATGTAAAAATCAAAGGTTATACTACATTTATCTGTATAATTAACACTAAACGTCTCCATTTGAACAGAATGAATTCAAAGAATGCCACAATTTCTGAATGAGGAGAAAATGACCATTCACTTTAACCAGCATAGCTTCTAAACCTCTGAATGGGCAAACATGTTTTACAAAAGGATCAGATCTTTAAATCATAACTGCCTGCAGGAATAATCTAATACATCATGTGTTATTCTTATCCAATTATGAATATTAGCATGTTCTAATAAATAACTTTTTATTCTAATTAAAAAGTAATTCACATAGGATATTTTCTGGTCAAAAGATCATTTTAACCAAGGACTACTTGCCTTTAAGAGCTAATTAATTTGGATGATCAATTAACTTAATTTTCTAGCAAATGTGGATATTCAAACCAGCAGTTTGCCACTAGTAAATGTTGATCATTTGAATTTAGAACTGCAAGAGACAAGAATACCCAAAACAACAAAAATGTCTATATTTATGAAGTTGTTAACAAAAGGAATGATTCAAGCTCCAAACCTTAGAGACAGCAGATCACTGATACAAACTAACCAGCGACACATCCACTTTATTCATGGTCAAATTTGTTAAACAACAATTTGCTCAATACCATTAAACTACCGAAAATAAACTAAAAATGGTTGTAAGACAAATTTATGGTCCTTATAGGATGGTGGTTCAAGCACAACCAAGAGATATGGTTATTTGAAATGTGATAACTGCAGTGTTTTGTTTTTTTA
>NW_015150629.1:30747-32140 GCF_000732505.1 Cyprinodon variegatus | reverse complement strand
CGAAGGTGATCGTATTCCAGTTTCCTGCTTGTGGACACTTATAATCGATTGCTTGTATATGGCCACTATAACATAATGTGGGAGGGTGAAAAAATACCATCCCACTTAGGCACATCCCTGTGATGAATCAGTAGTTTGAATTCCAAGCACTGTAAACATTGATCCGTAGTTTTTAAATTAGTATTTTATTACCTATTAGTTAGCATAGTGTTTCAATTTATGAAGTCATATCAAATTCACTGACAATTACCCCACCCATCCCAACACTTAGCACTGCCCTCTTTGGTTTAATGTTGAATACTCTAAGGCAAAACATGCTCAGTGTGTAAATTACTGAACGCTGTTTAAAAGGGGTTTTGAATTCCCGGACATTAAAGGTGCTATTTAAATACTGGCCATTTTCCATATGCTGTAACAAGAGGTTTAGTTACAATAAGCAAAAGAAATCAGGTCACATTAAAGTCAACGTTTTATCAAGTTTACCTTTGCTTGAATTTCCATCTTCAGTATTGAGCCAATTATTGCCAGCAGGTCACTGATGATGACCAACACGTACCAGCCATTTAGAAACTCACTCTGGTCATCTTCACACACTTTCCGATGGAAGTGCTCTTGAAAGAATTGTGAGAATCTCTAGAAAAAACATAAAGGCAGAAATTCAGATTAAATTAGCATTTTAAAACAGTTTAATCAGCAAGCATAAGTAGATCTTAAGTACTTTAATTTGATAGATTAGGTTTGCCATTTATTTTTTAATAGGGTTTATTTTGATCAGGGAAGATTTTTCTACAAACAATCTAGAACTAAAATATAGAAAGTTGCAAATTAGTGGACTGCAACAAAATAACATGATCATTTTTCATAGACGACCTGGAGTAACCTGACAGCCAGTATGATGGAGCGGGTGCATAATGCGGCTGATGTTATGCAAACCAGAATGACGAAGGCATCAAACACCAGCAGATAATGCGTGTTCTTCTGAGCTGAAAAGGACAATAAAAAGTGGCTTAGTGTGTGCTTATCTCAGACACAACTCCCTCACACTCACTACTGATACGAGCCTAAGAAAACGCCTTCCAACAGAAAAAAACTTCAAGAAGCAAGTCTTGTTAGATATGCTTAAAGGAAAGTATTTAAGTATGAGATAGGATGAGCATTTAATTGTGATGAAACCAAAGAAAATTATTTTAGTTCAGATAAAACATTTGCTTCTGTAATCTGCAGTAAAACTAGCCTAGTTTTCCTCACCTGTTCCAGATATCTTCCAGTCTTTGCATGCACTGCTTTCAGCATCTATATCCAGAAATAACTTTACCTTCCCACTATGACACTGGTTATCAAATGTGATCTAACAGGGGAAAAAAAAAAAAGACTGAGCCAAAAGAATTTTAGG
>NW_015150629.1:19911-30144 GCF_000732505.1 Cyprinodon variegatus | reverse complement strand
AAAAGGGGCTGCTTTTAGAAACTTTGTTTAAGTTGACGATCGCTAAACTTCGATTACAAAAACTACCTGTTTCTAGCCGGGCATCAATATCATAAGACTCATTAGAAGGCTCAAGGCTGCCTCTTTTGTAGTACTCTTTACAGATGGTGAGAGGCAGCAGCTTTCCATCTTCATCCTCAGCATAACTGATCGGCCCCACAGAGAGCTGGTCCAGCTGGCTGTACTGTAAATATAACAGGCCTCAGGTAAAGCACAGCGTCTCTCAGTATTCTATGGGGAGGAAGGTTTCCTTGCACTTCCACCACAGCAGGCTGTTTATCATGCCATAATTAATAGAGATTAAACAATCACTTAACATTTATTAAAGAAACCGCTTTGAACATTTTATGACTGCTAAATGTCAGGAACAAACAGTGATACCATTTAAATTTCAATATAATAAAAGAAAGTTTAGACGAGGTCATTCCATTTTGTAATTCCAATCTCTAACAGAACAGCACCTCCTGTTGTATATTTCTGTAGTAACATCCCTGGCTTGTCGTAAACTCCATTCCTTATCGCTTTCTTTCAAAAATGGCATTCTTGTGAGGACCCATGAATGCCAGATTTAAATTTTCCAAATTACAAATTCTCCCAATTGAGAGTTGAATATTTGAAATTTATTCGAAGTTACCATGGCGCCTTGGTTGACTCTCCAACGCCCGACCACCCCACACACACACACCAACAGGCTTATACTAAATAGTATAGTATGATGAAAATATGTCAATATCTCAAGGATAATTTAGTTAAATTGGTGACTCTGGAAATATTTCCTAGAAACTGGACAGTTAAAATGCAGGAAGAATTGATTAAACTTCATCATCCAGTTTGTTCATTTTTGTTGAAGTCATGAATAATCATCTTTCCTCAGTTTTAATAAATACCAGATTTAAAAAAAAAAAAAAAAAAAAAAAACTTGCCTGATCAAGGACGTAAAACAGCCTGTCGAAGACGGCATTCTGCGTGTAGACAGCGATACTATAGTCATCCTCATCCACTCCAGTGTAGCCTTTCAGGAAAAGGTTTTTCAGGGCCATGGTAGTTTCCTCCTTATAGGCAACCACTAGCTGGTTGTTGAGGCCAAACAGAATGAGCTTGAAAATAAAATAAAATAAGAATGGACAGAAAACACAAAGTCTACCAGCAATATTCAGGGTATAGTGTCATTTTTTGAGCAGGGTCCAAATTATTTGGTACACCTTGGTGGTACAGAGTTGAAAATATTATGGTAAAGTTTCAACAAGGTGTTCAGAAACATTCATCTGAGATTGGCCCAGACTGAACAAAAAGAATCATAGAGCTAAAAATGTTTGTCAGTCTGTTACTGTCCAGCTTTGGCAAGGCTGTGGAAATTGAAACAAGTGTTTCCTGTCATTGCGGATACCCAAAAGGAGGCCCTTTGTCGCTTCAACCCAGATTCAATACTTTGAGCATTGAGAGATGCTATTCGACAAACTAGCTTTTATTGGAAGAAAAATAAAAATCATTTTACATTCCCTTTTTTCCCCCCACTGAGATTTGATTTAGCGAGTTGCTTTAATCGCAGACAGAGGTTGCTGTTTGCATCTAAAAGAAAATAAACTGTAGCCAGTAAAGGGCACACCAACCAAAACCTAAAAATAAGTGTTTAGTTTTTTTGTTTTTTTTGTTTTTTGTTTTAACTCATAAACAAGTTTGCATTTCATTTCTGAGTGAAAAGTTTACTTAGATATGTCACAAATTCAAAATGATCATGTTGATCCATCTCAGATTGAGGTTGTTTCCAGTAATCCTAAAAGTTTGGAAATGAAACTACACATACTTGAGTAGTGATCATGACAATCTTCAAAATCTGGACCCCCATTTTCCAGGGTATGTGTCGACGGGTCCTGTACTTCTCACAGGGGCTCATGAAGTAGTACCTCAGGTCATCTCTCAGGCTCTCTTCCTTGATAAGATCTTGAGTTGTGTCAGAGCTGCAACAAAAAGAGCAACATAAGGTAGGGGCAAACAGGAAACGGTTACTTGTGTGTAACTGTGGTGCATGCACACTCCAGAGATAACCATAAAAGTGTGTTTTTTCTCTTCAACAAAAGTTCCAATCTGTAATTTGTAGCTCATTTTCCTGTGCAGATATCAAAATCAAGCTCTCTGGACAATAATGCAGAAGTGAAAGTGTGAGAAAGCAGCAATGTCACAAAGTTTCTGTTGGTTCGAGTAAAGGGGAGAAAAACTGCAAACAGTGAGGACAGTGCTTGCTTTCATGGTGTTTCCAAGGTTCAAGTCCAAGGCAAGAGAGGGGCCTGCTCTCAATATTTTCCCAATGATTTGCCAACTACAGTTACAGCGCATATATATATATATTTTAAAAGCATTCGGACAAATGTTTTCAGGGGAGTTTTAGAGAAGTATAGGCCAGGTTAGGTTTAAACATAATTTTACTTTGCTTTTTATTTACCTGGAGGGTAAAACCGGGCAGGCGCTTTAACGACAGACATAAAGTAACACAAATATGACTTTTTATCTATAGGAACTTACCCAATAGAGTTGCTCCTGTCCAGATACCGAACTAGTAACTCCATTTTCGATGAGCCCCGTGAGAAGCACCATTTACCCGAGTGGGGTTACGACAGCGCTCACCGTCACTTTACGCGGAGGAAAGTGCAGCTGAACTTTCTGCGTGACCGCTGAGCATCCAGCCAGCCAATGAGCGAGCGGATTCCAAGCGGCGCGCAGGTGCGCAATTTGGGATCAGACAACCTGATATGGAGCGCCAAAAAAATAAGGTAAAAGTACTTAAAAGAAATTCATGTTTCTATGGAAAAAAAGTTGATAGGATTTAAAAAACACAAATCAATAGAAAAAAAACAGTAAATATCAATTTTAAAGAAAAAAATATAAAATTAATTCATACATATATTTCGTGTTATTCATGCTGGCTGCCCCTTTTTTTCTATTATCCTAACTAATTTCTCTTTTTAAAAAAAGTTAATAGGATTTTAAAAAACACAAATCAATAGAAAAAAAACATTAAATATTAATTATAAAGAAATAATTATAAAATGAATGCATACATACATTTCGTGTTATTTTTGCTACTGCTCCTTTTTTTCTTTTTTGTTTTTTTTTACTATTATTCTAACTAATTTCTCTTAACAAATGCATCTTCACAACAATTTCTACTACTTGTAGATAATTGTTGAAATTTTATTATGCAAAATACAATACAATAGAGTACAATTACAATACAATACAATAAAAATTCCTCAAAATTGACATTGCTTTAAACACAAACACCCATTGCTGTGCCCTTTAATAGAAAATATCATTTTCTAAAGCTCAGGCAAATATATAATTTGACAATTTTGTCTCTAGAGTTTTTTGCATCACATTAGTAAAATAACTAGCCTATTTTAGATTATTTCTCCGGCTTCTTCAAAAATTTCTAATGTTTTGAGGACAGCAATTCTGAAAACTACTTTAGATACTAACAATATTTTATTTGTTATCATCAAAAAAGTATCCGAATAGGACAAAACCTCAGGATTATCCTGTCAGGCTTTTATTTGTTTAATAGACACAATATTTCCCAAACAAATAAACAAATCATGTCTGTTTTCATGCAGAATGCAAGCTAATCTCTTAAAATCAGTGTTAACTTAAATGATTCTAGTTAAAGAAAGAGTAAAAAACCTACAGCCTTGAAAAGCTATCATCACAAACCATGCATAAATACCTTAAGCATTCTTTGAAAATGTGATTAAACACTTTGAGATAAGTATTTATTAGTAAATGTATAGTATTTTTCAAATGAGGGTAAGTTCTAAATTGGAATCTGAGTTTTACCTGTAACTGATATCATTACAGTGAACTCCACTGGAATAAAATGAAATAATAAGTGGATATACAATACGTATGTAAAGAATGTGTTTGGATTCATTTTGGTCAGTGGAAAGGCTGCTGCACCTGATAACAAAGGTAAAGTTCAAGATAAACAGATAAATAAAATAAAATAGAAACACAAAGATAACATTTTTGTACATGAGAACATAATAAAAACTTGGAAAGAAACAATTACATTGTGTTTTGGGGCTCTCCCGGTTCAAAAAGCTCTATCACATATCTACCTTTTTGGCTTTTAACATCTTCACCTCTGCCAAGTTGTAAGCTCCAGCTTTGTCACAATCCTTTGGGCTTTGGATTTCTCCTGGGTCTCGGTTTCATTTATTTTGCTGTTGTTTATGTTCCTTAAGTTTTTGACTTATTGGTTTGTTCCTTTGTGTTTGTTTTCTTACTTTATTTTAGTGTTTAATCTTTGTATTTTGGACATGACTTTCTGTTAGATTGTTCCTTCTCTGGTCCTCATAGTTCTTCTGTCACACTTTACATTAATTTCTTAGAAAAAGTGTGACCCCAGCTGTACAATACAAAGATAGAAAACATAAGAATAGAAAACTTTGAGTTATCTCTAATATCATATCTTGTCTTGTTTTGATTTTTTTTACTTATAAGTAGACAAACATTGCCAGGTGCATATATCGGCATCAGCTCTATTATGAATTCATTGCTTGATATAAACGCATTCCTTTGAAATGTCAATTAATGAGTGAAGATACTAATCGATTGGGTTAAAGCGATTAGAAATCTGCAAAACATAAATTAATCATACAAATGTTTAGATTACATTGTGTATTGTCAATTTCCTTTGCATGTACAGCTTTCTTTTCTTAATGAATCTGGACTGAACATATATTTTTGAAAAATGTGTTGATTGTTTGTGAAAGCAACAGTTGTGTGCTTCTTGTATATGTATTGGGTGTGGGTGGGTGTTGGTGGAGACATAAAGGCTGTTTCCAAATGTCCACTATATAGTGGTTACACCATTTTAAATGAGTGTCCAAACGTCTAGCGGATGAAAAAGTAGTGGACTCAATATCGCCCACAATGCTCTTTGAGAAGCAGTGATCATCCATGTGCTGAGGTTAGAATTCAATGGCTGCGTCCTTTGAAGGCTAGATTCGTCGGCCGATTACGTTATAGAGCAGTGGCGAGGTTTGTTCAGATTGGAAGACTCCTCATTATGCAGCCGACAAATGCTGCCTTCTTTTTGCCTGTTTTGAAGGACAGGTCGAGTGTATCCTACTAATATTGGAAGTGCAGTTTAATATAATTCAAGTATGTGAATAGCTATGAAATGAATGAAAATAGTTATCTTAAATGGTTATTGAGTCAGATATGTCAGATATAGGGTTGACATTCGGACACAGCTCAGACAGACCGGGTCCTGGGAGGATGCAGCCTGAACACAACCATGGGCTGTGGCCAAATGTCCGCCCTAACCACCTTATAGGGCACTATATAGTGGTTACGCCATTTTAGATGAGTGTCAGAATGTCTAGTGGATGAAAAAGTAGTGGACAATAGCACTTTGACAAGTACTTATCATCCATGGTCACTAGATGAGCAGATATATCCCAGAATGCTTTGCCTGGAGAGCTCTCCTCACAAAGCCCTATGGGATTTGTTGTCACTATAAAGTTCACTATATAGTCCCTACTGTATGTAGTGATTGAGGGATTTAGGGTAGATGTTCGGACACTGCCAAGGTGTAACAAAAAGGGGTGATGGGAATGGAAGATTTAAAAATCACACTTCTTGTATTTTGCAGTCATAACATTTTCTTTAAAAAAAGAGAAAGAAAAAATACCAGTATCCAGAAATGACTCAAATGACAAGTTTCTAAAAGTTGTACATATTTTTTATTGGAACAAGGTGTTTAAATTTTCAAGTTAAAACAAGTTTATGATTATTAACTGAATATTCTTGCTTTGCAAAGCTAACTTTAATTGTTATTCCACCACCATCATTATAGCAAAAAGGGAAACATAAAAACAGAAAAATAAAATAACCTGAACCAAACCAGTTAAACCTGGAATTGATTAAATATAAAGTCCCCCAAATGCAGCACACTTTTAGGATAGCAACACTGCAGATCAGACAGTGAATTGCTCTGCTCAGTGTCTAATTTTCAATCTAATTGTTCTCATTCAGTTAACTTGGAAAGTCCAATTAAATCAACTAAATTATAACAAATACAGATATTGTTAAACTGCTGCTATAAAACAAGTATTTAATCCAGTGGAACTGCTGATGTTTGTTGAGCAGAAGCATTTTCAGCCTCCAGGAATCTCCGTGATGGCAAGCTTCTCTCTTCTCCTGGTAAGGCTTCTGGATGCATCATTTCCCCATCTGTAAACAAAACATAATATTTAAAACTCAAAGGTAGTTCTGCATGTATGTCAGAAATCGTTTGGATAAATTTTGTTAACAGCCAGAAATGAAGAGCAAACAGATGCTGTCAAATTATTAGTTTGATCTAGCAGCATGAATATTTAAATCACTCACCTGAACGTATCCAACCATGGTGCATTTCTATTGGCTGATGTGTAGGGGTTGGACGCCTTCTGTAAGGTTCATCATAACAACCTTTCCTCTGTGTTTTTATTTGTTTGTTCTCTAATACAACTAATATGGTCTGATTGGCTTCCGGTTGGTCTGGCGTAGTAACAAGTCTCTCTTTTTTGACCTCAGGCTGGTTTTCAGAGCCCCCCTGGTTCCCCGCAGCTTCTCTAGGCTCCTCACTTGATAGGTCGGCACTGTTTAAACATTCAATACGGGGCTCCTCCATGGCTCTTCCGGGTTGTGTTTGATTAACGGCATTTTGTTCTAACCTGACATCGTCATCTTGGCGTTGTGCATTTTCAGGTAAAAGAACTCCCCCAAAGGGTGTCATACGTCTCACAAAGAGCTGGAAAACTCTTGGTATGCCTCCAGATAGAGGTATCTGCAAGACATCCAGCCGGTAAACATAGTAAAACAAATATACCAGGAAAGAGACATATTTTGGATGAAATATGTTTGTGAGTGTCATGATGACTTTACCAGAAAGCACAGCGGGACAATGATAAGGACTGGTATCCAGGAGATTATTGGTAGATCTTTGAGGAGTGCTCGGAAAAACTCCCCTAAACCTTCTCCTAAGGGTTTCAGTGGCTCTTTAATGCAAGTTGTAATGGTATAGAAAAATACCTGATAAGAGAAAAAAAAAAAACATTTCAGGATTAAACTTTTTGCAATATGTTTCTTAATAGGTGCCATCATTTGTTAGGTCATTTGTTTTCTGGGTGCTTTTGTGTTGAATAACTAAAGCAAGCCAATTTATGCTACCAGTTTTCTTTACTTGGTTACTTGTTTTCTACAGCTTTACTGATATTCTAAGTCGACCTACATTTGTGTGATGACAAAACTGTTTCTAAAAACCCAAATAAATAAAACTCACTAATAGTAAACATATTTATCTATTTGCTTTCTTTATCCTTTATAAACTATAGAAATAAAAAAGGCTGTTTTATTTAACAGGTATTTTAAATGTGTAGTTAGAAGAGTAAGAGTAAACAAATAAGAGGGGGGCTAAAATATTCACCATTACTCACTCACTATTGCAAGGGCATGTCATGCATTTAGAAAAACATTTGCACTTCTCTCAATACAGTACCTCATTGTGGTCACTTCTGGTTACAGAATGTGATTGGCTTTAAAAATTTTTACTAAAAATCCCAAGATTTTAATGGTGAATAAAACTAACAATTGCTTGATAGTTATAAGGGGAATAAATTACTAAAATTAAACATTTTTTTCTGTATGCATATATACCTGATTGAAAAATGCAATTTTAGCCCCATTTTACCTTAGGTTTAAAAGATGATGTTAAGATGCTGTAAACATTGGCTTTTTATAGAAAAATAATAGATGATACTTTTCAGAAGAACAGAAAATTGTTCTTTAACAGGCAACTTTCAAACCAGCAGGTGTGTTTTACCTTGAGTGGAGAAACCAAGAGGAGGGGATCAATTAAGATTTCTCTTAGGATTTCCTCACAAGGGTCATCTTGAACAGTAAAAAAGCTTCCATACCATCCTGAAAATAAGAAAATTAGAAAAAAAACAAATGCTTAAGTTAATTTTCCTTTTAGCACATACAAAAAGGTTGGACATTTTTTTTTTTAGCCTAATATATTTAGCACTATCCTCTTGCCAATTCTGAATATAAAAAAAAAACAGCAGAATAAACAAGTATAAATATATATATTTTTAATGCTTCAACACCAACCCCTGTTCTGTATGTAGTACTTTTTGTTAAAATATGATGAAAGATGAATAGGATCCTTTTCTTAGAGAGCTTCTGCCCTAAAACCTATTACTAAGTTCAGTGTAGAGCTTGTTTAATCTGAGATTCTTTCTAGACCAAAAGATTGCTTTATAAACATTTGGTGACTTCACTGTCTCAGAATTTGTTAATTATCTTTGGGTGAGAGTGGCAGTTAGGTTTGACCAAAGTTGTGGGTTTTCTGCTGTTGTTTTAAATATTATCAAACTCGGTGGTGTCCAAGCCCAGTGCATGTGATCTACAATACCATGCATATGCTGCAGATGCTATTTCATCAACTAATAAACACCATGTGGATTTAAAGTTTAGATTAGATTTTTGATAGATGGACTGTTTCATGTTGCATTAACTTGGCCATGACCATCCACAGTTCAATGTTTCATTTAATTGTTGCTAGGACCAGGTGAATAAGTTCTGGAGGAGTTCCTGAGCAGTGGAGCAGCAATAAAACTGTTAGCGTAACAGATAAGTTTTGGCTTATTAAATGGAGTTTGAATGTCAAACAATAGCCACAATCCCACAACAGAAACCTGACATATTTTGGACATCATCGTGTTCCCTCATCTTTCTTCATGTGACAGTCTCTGACATTTTTAGTGCAAAACTATGCAAGTCTGTGCTAGAATGACACAACAGTATAATGGATTAATAGCATATAAAACCAGCTTCCAACATCCTCAAAGTTGTGCTATTTTATGTTGGATTAGAGGAGTTAGTCCACCTATCCTTCTCTTCATCTATTCTTATCTTTGCAGGGTTACAGAGGGTTTGTTGCCAAAGTGATGACGACGGGCTATAGGAGGAAGGTAAAGTACCGGGAGAGGATGCACACATATGAAATTTATACAGAAAACAAAGAACAGCACACCAAAGTCACAATCTTCATGGTACAGGAGAATGAGGAGGTAGTTCTTTCAAATATATCTAGTGCTTCCAAAATGCCTGAGAAGGATTTTTTTTAAGTAATTTTTTTGTACCTTCATCTAAACAATTTCCAAAGATCATGCTTTCTTTTAATTTTGTAATTACACTTTGTGTTTGATTGTGGACATATTCATGATGTATAGTCTTTTGCCCATATAGACTGCTGCAGATAGACACCATAAGCGCTTCACTCTGAAAGACAACCAGTAGAAGGTGGATTTATGAATTGATGGCCAGACAGAGTTACAGATTTGCTTGCATATTGTATTTACATCTCTACAATTGAGTTTAGAGAGCAGGTAGAGGCAGCTTTCCACTTGTTCAATTTGTGCCATATTGCTACTAATGTATTTCTGGGGGGATTTACATAGTTTTTCAAAAATATCTTTTGAATTCCAAAAAAAAAAAAAAACATAAATAAATAAAAAAAAGACTATGATCTGGGTGACTGAGAATCTTCACCAACAAATCTTTTGAAATAACTTGCAGCACAGAGAGTTATTGTGGAAATAGGATTTCCTCCTGTTGGGCCTCCTGTTGACAGTTGAAATTTGACACATTCTGACTACATAGGAAGATTAGTGTGTCTACTGGACAATCAGAGATGGTTCCAATTTGATAAGTTTTAATTGTTAATAAAGCTTGACTTCCTAGGTACAAAAAACCTAACTTAAAATGCCAAGCAGGGAGTCTTTTAATTTGAAGGTCGAATGCTTCCATGTGGGAGCACCTAAATGCTGAGTCATTGGCCACCTTGGTAGAACGTCTATGACTGATCACTCCGGAAGATTCTCAGGATTCTCAGGACTCAAGTCTGACTGTCAGGATGGTGCCTGAGGTTTAGTGAGCATCAGCAGCTGCTATAAAACCATACTAGCTTTCCACAGTAAATAAGGATTTATTCACTTTTGTTTAACTTGACTTAATCATAGAACTACTTTCATTTTAGAAAACATACATAATAATCATCTTAAGTAAACCAAAAACAGAATCTGTGTTTATCTTTAGTTTTTTCCTTTTCTTACCGAAAAGAGTGTCAAACCAGCCGATGTCCTTTAGTCC
>NW_015150629.1:5978-17000 GCF_000732505.1 Cyprinodon variegatus | reverse complement strand
GTAGTTCAACCCCCTCGGTTCTGATCATCTTCCCTCTCTTTGAGACCATGTGATCACACTTGTCCAGTCCGAATGACATTCCAATGTCGTTGCTGTAGATCCTGGTAGTGTGGATCAGTGGGTCGATGTAGGCAAGTTATTGGCCGGTAATTGGA
This sequence comes from Cyprinodon variegatus, assembly GCF_000732505.1. Classification (NCBI taxonomy): domain Eukaryota; kingdom Metazoa; phylum Chordata; class Actinopteri; order Cyprinodontiformes; family Cyprinodontidae; genus Cyprinodon; species Cyprinodon variegatus. The sequence continues at coordinate 16,845 of NW_015150629.1, read as the reverse complement.
TGGGATTGTTCCCTTCTGGGGATCCTTCATGATCAGGATTGTCCGTCCTTGGGTTAACCATTCTGAGTGGGTCCCATCCGTCAGCAGTTGGTTCATTTGTGCTGCAAGGCGTGCATGAAGTGCGGTTAGTTTTTTCAGCCAGTAGGTGTGGATCATGTCAGGGCCTGGTGCTGTCAAGCTCTTCATACCTGCTGCTCTTTCTTGGACATCTGCCGTTGTAACGGTTACTGGTTCTTGTTCTGGGAGATTGCTGTGATCTGTTCTGAGATCTTCTAGCCACTGAGCATTGGTGTTGTGGAATGCCTCCTTCTCCCATATGTTCCTCCAGTACTGTTCAGTCTCAGCCCTGGGTGGATCTGATCTTGAATTACCCTGCCACTGTGAGTACACTTTGGATGGGCTGGTGGAGAACACCTGGTTTATTCTCCTGGCCTCTGCTTCTCCCTTGTATCTCTTTAGGTGGGTGGCAAGGGCGGCGAGTCTGTGTTTGGCAGTTTCTAGAGCCTCAGGAATCGACAGCTTGTTGTACTTAGGTAAACTCTTTCCTACACCTTTCTGCAGGTCTGAGAGCTGATTAACCTCTCTTCGTGTTGCCTTGATCTTGGCTTCCAGCCTTCTTCTCCATGGGGGCTCTGCTTTGTGGCCTGTGGTATTTATCTTATAGCCAAGCATCTCTAGGATGACTGTAGCTGTGGCGTAGGTCAGCTCATTGGTCTCAGTTATGCCTTTAGTAGGGATAGTACGTAGCGCTGCATTTACATCTACTAGAAGACTTTCAGAGGGTACTCACTTAGCCTTGGCAGTCTTGGTCGTCGTGTTGATGATGGTTTTTGGAGCTGCCATAACTCCCATCGTCTCTGCATGTAACCTCTCTCACTGGGGTCGCTTGTATATTAGCATTTCATCAGTTCCAAGTTTTCTGCTCTAGTCCATCTATGTCTTGTTCCAGTAGCCAAATTGTCATCAAGTTGCCCTGGTTCCCTTGCAACTGACGCAGAGCTTGTTAACCCGGGCAACGTCCGAGCCGGTATGGCTCTTGTATTTGCGGTTTCACTGATGCCTGAGGTAGGCAGGTGATGGCTAACCAACCAGACATAGTGTTGATCAACAAACAGCAGAAGAAGGCANAATGCTAAATGTGAACTGAATGAGCTTTTTTACCTTGTATAAATACATCCAGTTCCAAGGAATACTGACAAAGAAGGAAAAAAAAAAAATGCACAGAACATTTTGAACCAGGAAACTCTTAACTGATCCTTGATCATGAATATGAGTAACCCAAAGATAAATGAGCACCCAACCTGTAAAAGAGAGAAATAAACCTGGGTAAACAAGATGGAAAATGCTTCTCTTGTGAAACTATAATCGACAACTATCTGAATTTATTAGCAATAGCTTCAAGTTTATCATTCTCTTTTGTAAAAAGACCCATTAAATACATATTCACAAAATGAGCACTTTATTTTAGTTTATATATGTGTGTGTGTGTGTGTGTGTGTGTGTATGTGTATATCTGCAATAAGATCCTATAAAATTAATCTGCTTACAACTAATATTAGGCCGCGATCGCCTCCATCGATCAATTCTGGACCGGGTAACAAACTCGCATGAGTACGAGTAATGTCCACCAGAATGCCACTTAGAGCATCATCCAGAGGCCCTGTTGTTGAACTGTCTGCATCCCTCAGAAACGAACGGATTGCACTCATGCTTTTGCTCGACAGCTTGATTTTGGCATCATAGAAAATCTCATTGCCATTACTGGGCTGAGGGAGAGAAAGTTGATTAAATTAGCTATTATTCTGTACATTCAACAAAAACAACAACAAAATAATTTTTAAGAGTTAAGGTTAGAACAATAAATAGAAAAAGAAAAGTAGCGTGAATTTAATGACATCCTGACTTACCTCACCCGCTCTGTAAACATCCCTCATGAGCCTGTTAAGGAACCTCTTAAACACCGGATGAGGCTCCCGTTTGGCCAAGACAGGTATTTTCTTTAATCAGGTGATGAAAAAACAAAACAAATTTGATTCCAAGGATAAACCCATACTAATATGCTTAGTAAAAATAGAGTTCCAGAATCTAATCTATAGGGATTTATATCGCCACCAAAAATCTACAGGAATATGTTTAAGATTTAGATTGTAAAGACAACCTATGACTGGATACATTTTTGTTAAACCTCCAACAACTTATGTCTTGATATCTCAGTACTTTATATTTCCTTTTTTACTATAGCATAAATATATTTGGGATTATATGTCTATAGATTAAATTATCAGTTTCTAATCTCTTTTGTTTGTTAATTAAAGTCTAATAATCAGTGCAAATACTGTTTAATGAAAATCAACAGTTTGAATATAAATATAAAGTTACTAACCTGAAGGGCAGTCCAAATTCCATCCATTTAAAAGAACTTAGCGAACGTCTGATCCGAGTCAGGCTCCTTCAGAAATGTGCCAGGTGTGACTTCCTGAAAGCAGCAACGCTTGCTGGCAAACTAGGTTAGGAGGAAACATACCTTTCAGTGATGAAGGGCTGGAACTTCACTCTACCTAAAGACACATCACCTCTCCTTCCAAGGAGCAAACTAGCAGTGTGTCTGAGACACAATCCTTATACAACAAAATGTATAGCATTTAATTTATCTCTCACATTTTTAAAAAGATTACTCTACCAGTATTTAACATCCGATGTTTGGTGTCATAGTGAAAACTTAAGAAGAAGTTGTGCTGTTCCATTTATAAACCCATAGCAGGAACAATAGAATAATGACTTAAATTATAATGATTTTAATAGAAAGAAGCCATCACTACAAATCAGCAGTAAGATGATAATTGGTACAATCTATCTGTCTGTCTATAGTTTTTGTCATAAATTGAGCTCAGAACAAAATGCTTCGAGGGGAAATGTAACTTATGCTTTCCTGTGAAAAGGAAAGCTAAGGCCTTTCTAGTACAGCAGGTTGGTTAGGATGTCTACTTACGCCTTCTGTACATAAAGCCATTCAGTGGCTTTAATGACTCATAATAGAAGCATGTATGACAGTATTCTAAACTTGTATTTCGTGAGACACTAGTTCAGAGTCGACATTCATAAAATTTCAAACATCTTTAAAAGGTCAACAAAAAACATTAATTAATTCCTCCCTCCAGCTCTGAATTATAAACCTTTACAAAGTAAAGGTTAAGTTCATCACTTAAGAACAACAGCTGCTACCAAGATGCCCAACATCTCTTTAAGGTCTATAACAAATTAAGTATATCAGTGGGTTTGGATGAACTCTAAAAACCATTACTTACTTGTTTATCCCCACCATTGTTCAGTTTGAAACCGTTTTAGTAATGAGAAAACATGATTAAAAACAAAGCAGAATTTTAAAAAGTTATGCATAGGAATGTATTTATAAAAGTCTTGCTGGAGACATTGCTTATTTTGGGACCTGATTCTACTACAAATGCTACGCTGCAGGGCCATTTTATGGAAATGACGGATCAACAGGAAATAGTCATATTATAGGCCTAAATAGAATTCCCTGCAGTGGGCCTGATGAGAGGACATACATATTGCAAGCCAATAGTATTAATAACAAACCATCTATAAATGTTTGATTAAAGCATGACATTTTGCAAATTAGAAGCAGTCATTTCATAACTTATTTATTTCTTTATTTACTATGTGCAATAACACAGTCAGGTGCAATAATTGTAATTTGGTACTGAGCAGCATTGTAAATAGTGTTGATTGATTATACTGTGATCCTTATTTTATTCTGACCCTTATTTTATTGTATTCAGATCCTTATCTTTTTTTTCTTCTTATATCTTATTTGTACTTATGATCTTATTTTTCTCTCTTCTGTTAATAGTTGCACTGCAAGAAAAACTACCCGCAAGGTATTAATAAAGTGTTTTTAAAGAGTTTTATGTATGTTCATCAAGAGGCTGTCTTATTATTGCCCAGCTACCTGATTTTGTTAATTCCCACCATTGTTCAGTTTTAAATAATTTTAGCGATGAGAAAATATGATTTTTTGCTTTTCTTTCATGCTAAACTCTGAAGTCATTTCTCTGATTGAACTTCTGACAAAAAAGGCTGCATGAGACAACCGTGCTTAGGAGTAACCTACTTTTTAGCTGAGATCTGCACAGGGAGGTGTTGAAAATGACTTGTCCTTCTCTGGAAGAACTTGTTTAAGTTGGAGCCAAAACACTAAGAATATCTGCTGGGAGAAGGTGATTAAAGATGCTTTATGTTTTTCAAAGCAATATATCTCCTCTTAAAATCTGCTTTAATAAAGACATGAGATTTTAATATTTTAAGCAAACAGTGTGGAGCATTTTCATCTCATTAAGTGTACAGTATGAACTAGTGGCAGTGCTAACATGGCCAGCTACACGTTACATTTTTGGGAAGAATCACAGCATTAATTACTGCCTGTTATGTTTCACATAGACATATATTCAATGCACACAAAATAAGTTATGGTATGCATAGTGTATTCAGCAAAATTAACTTTCAATGTCTCATTTCTTCAAATATGTCTTTTTCTCACAGTAAGTGGCAAATGCTAACTATAAATAGTAAATGGATATCGAAATATTATATCCATGTGTGAAATCTATTTCCACATCTATGTATTTCAATATAACATTTATTTCCTAATTTTGAATGTATATCTTAACCTATATGTTATAACAAAGTTTTACATCTTTATGAATAATAATTGAACTTTCTTGATCTCACATTGGAGAAATTTACCTCTACCTCTGCATTTAACCCATCCCCTTCAAAAGCAATGGTAATGATAAATTAAATAAAAAAAATAATGGAACTCACTAAATAGATTTTATTTATATATACATATTGTAAGAGCTAAAGTGAACGTTTTGTTTATTTCTCTGGTGGCACAGGTGTTCAGATCTTCCCACACCTGGTGTGATTGCTTTAGTGGTGTGGTCTTTTGTTATTATCTATATATAAGTGCGTTTCTTTGTTAATAATCTGCATATGTGCAGATTGGTTTTGTATTTCCTGCAGGATAAAACTCACCACTTTATAACTACCGACCACAAGATGTCTGTAGTTTTTACCATGCTTTACATTAATGACTGTCAGAATATTTGGTTAAATATCTTTACTCAGGGGGATTCGCGGTGCTGCAGTTTGTGGAACTGTTGCCTTGCAGCAAGTAGGTCTTGGTGCCATTTGCATGCTTTACTTGTGCATGTGTGGGTTCTCATCAAGTACTCTGGCTTCCTCCCACAGTCCAAAAACATGGTCTGTGTCCAAATGTCCGCCCTAAATCACTATATATAACGGGGACTATATGGTGAACTCTGTTAACTGACCGTGCAGACGGATGATCAATACTTTTTGCTACCTGTTGGTCACGCACCAACTTTGTTATTTGTTGCTGCTGTCACAACAAATAATGCTTTCTGGAGAGAGCTCTCCTCGCTAAGCATTCCGGGATATATCTGCTGTCTAGTGGCCATAATCACTACTTTTCATGGTGCACTGTGGAAAATTTCAATCCACTAGACATTTGGACACTTATTTAAAATGGCATAACCACTATATAGCGCCATATATAGTAGCTAAGGTGGACATTCAGACACAGCCAGGATTGCTAAATTAACTGCTATCTCTAAATTGCCCTTAGGTGGGTGTCTGTAGTTCTGTGTGTGCATGGTTGTGTTTCAGTGTTGCCCTGCGATGGACTGGCTACCTGTCCAGGGTGTACCCGGCCTTCAGCCCATAGATTACTGGAGATAGGCACCAGCCCCACCATAACCCTGACAGATAAGATGCATGGATGGATGTTTAATCAAAAAAATGCAGATTGTTCCATGATCAGCATTTCAGAGTGAATGTGTAGAATATACATCCACAAAGTATTTCTACAAAGACTGTATTCTTCCATAAAAAAAAAAAAAAAAACATTTATTATACAATTTGATTAGAAAAATCTTACATCTTCAAATCATTTCAAAACATCAACCATCATTCTTATTCTCATCTAAAACTTAGAGTAACAGCACAGCTTTGAAATTCCAATGACCCTAATAATGGTGAAGGAAGGCTGATCTGTATAACTCAATGTTATGATCTTTTTATACCAAAAGTTGAAATAAAAGCCTATTGAAAAATAAGAAAAGCTGTTAAAAAATGCAGAAAATGAACAGTTCTGTGGGTAGTCGACAGTCTTAATCATTTCCACCAGACAGCATTTGAAATTTCAGTAGATTTGATATGTGCCTATAACTAAATGGCACCAATCACTGATGGCTTTTGAAGTTTCTCCTTTGAAAAACGCTTCTATTCCCCGACTGAAGCATTCGTCTCCTGAACAGGGACTCCAACAGTCTCTATGTGTCTCTGTGATATCGTTTGTTTCTGTTCTTCTGTTGAGGCCTCGAGGTCCTGCAGGGACAAAACTCATGTGTAAACAATTCACAGCCATAAAAGAAAGAAAAAGAAACAATTCTGACAGAATACTACAAAGTACAAGTTAAGTAAAAAGATATATGTGAAAAAAAGAGGGATTATTTATAGTAGTAATACACTGCTGGGGCCATATTATGGAAATGGTGGATTAACAGAGAATGGTTACAGTATATACCGAAATAGAATGCCCTGCAATGGGTGTGATGATGAGACATAAATATTGCAAGCCAATATTTACAAACCATCCTTAAATGTTTTGCTTCTAATCATTAGATACCTGGATGTAAAATCAAAAAAAAAAAAAAAAAAAATCCCACAATGGCGTCTCAAGCATTTCTATTTATCAAGACGCTGTATTATTATTTCTCAGCCACCTGATTTTAATGGCTTTTACCCAATCAGTTCCTGATCTTTGGGGAAAGATGCACCTGCTATTCTGCTCCCACCTAAATATCCGCTAACTACTGGATGAATACAATCAGAATGTTTTACAGTACTCAACAAGCAAAAACACATAAAGGCAGAAACAAAACAGATGTTTACCATAATTATCCTTCGTCCTATTTATGTTTGCATGGCACTGCAGCAGTAAAACATATAATTCACATGTAAAAGGATAATTAAAACTATGATTAACCGTCTCATCTGATTCAGTTTCATGCATATTAGAGAGAACTCACCTGGGCATCAGTCTGTAAACTCTGCACCTCTGGTGGGGCTGCTGCATCAGCTCTGCTGTGTTTATCTTCAGAATCTTTTTCCTTTGATTTCACATGTTTCCCTTTTGTTTGTGATGGATTTGAATCTGATGCAGCATACTGGTTTTTCATTTGGTCTTTCTTCTTTTCTACCTTCCCCTGCTGGTCTTTCGAACCAGGTTCAGCAGGAGTAGAATTGTTCTCTACAACCTCAGGCTCCTCTTTATGCTGCTCACCATCTCTTTCATCCTCGCTGAATAGAGGCTCTGCAGCTCTTACTGTCTCTACCTTAGCAGGTGCTGGGCCCTCCTGGACCCTATTGGGTCGTCTTCTGTGGACGTCATTCCGGTCCAGCCTGGCATCCTCCCCTCGCTGCCGTGGGATGTTCTGTGGAGCAATCGGTTGCACAGGTGCCTGAGCAGGAGCGTCTCCTCCAGCCAAGTAATCACGGTCCTCAATCATCGGAGGAGGAGGATGATGAGGACGATCCAGCGGTGGTGGATCCCTTCGAGGGCGGCGGAACGGTGCCATGATGCCATGCTGAAAGGCTGCATGCACACTTCCATACATGACCACCTTTGTAAAAGTCAAACAGATACCCGTTAAAAGATCCACCATCAATATTTAGTTTTCTTGATTTTATAAGAAAATCTGCCATGTGTCTTTACCAATATGGAAAGCACAATAGTGAGGAGGACGGGAATCTGCAGGGTCACTGGGAGATCTTTGAGGAGTTCTCGCAGGAACTCGCTTATTCCCTGCCCAAGGTGCTTCAGCGGCTCTGTGATGAAGGTTGTGATGGTGACTGATATTGCCTAAAAAGTGAAGTATTTAAAGGTTTAACTTTATATTTAGTTGCAGGGATCATATATTTACTCTTTGTAACAGAAAACTCATCATCATCTTTATTTGTAGAGCACTTTCAGCTACAGCTAAAAACAAAGCGCTGAACATAGCTTAAAATAAAACACAATAAAATAAAGCATAAAAATATAAAATAAGGCAATAATATGAATTTGTTTAAGCTAAATAAACAATGTCACAACAACTAAGACCTGCCAGTGGTAAAAGCAAGCAAATAAAAATAAAGTGTTTTAAATTTCAGCAAGGAAGGACTGCAGAACTCCCAGAAATATGTCTGAATTGATACAATGATGTCTTCCACTGTGACACTGAAGCTAACATTCCACTATGGTACTAAAACCCACTGAAGCACCATTCTACGACAGTAAAGTGTGATTACACCTAAACCTTTGGTTAGAAATCTACAGCAGCAAATTTCACACGCATCACAAGACTGAAACTTTCAAACCAAATCATGGTAAAACTAGTCTTCATCATGAATAACAAAGTTACTGATAAACTAGCTTGTTGAGTCATGGGGTAGGCGATGGCTGAAATAAAGCTAGTTTTCAAAACCAATTTAAAAAGAGAGTAAGAAGAACTAAATAAATAAAATCTGGTGTTACATTTTAAAGAAATATGCCCAATAATCACCATACCAATAATCTAGTTTCAGATTTTTTTAAGATCTGTAAATAAAATTGTGTTTTTTTTCTCCAGACTTGGTCTTTTTTTTTTCTAGAATATAACAAACTGCCCTTTTACTGAAAACCTATCCAAACCAAATTAATACAGTCACTCTCTCTCTGCTAGTTATATGGTGATACTTTGTGTTTAACTTATATTTGATTATAGCCAGAGAACACTGTCTCAGAAAGAAAAAGAACAGGTGATGAAATTCAAGACTTTTCTTTAGTAAATGAATAAACTGCTACAGAGAGACATTAATACCATCTAATCAAATCAAAGACATGTCACCACAACATTCACATAACTGCATGGTTCTCTGATATCAGCCTATATTTGTGCAGCAACTCTATGCTTTTTGGATTATCTAAATATATTAAATATTAACACAAGAGGTGAAACAGGAGAAATTTATAAGGATGGGGATATATTTTCCTTTTATATATGAACTAAAGAATCCTCTGCAAAGGAAGTATGAGGATTATTCTAGAGGAAATAATAAGCCACATGGAGCAGTGGTGTGTGTAATATTAGCCGGATGCTTCCAACGCTGTGGCAGCTCAGTGTGCTGCCTCAACAGGCATCAGCATCCAGACTGACCTTTGTTGGCGGCACCAGGAGGAGAGGGTTAACCATCAGGACTTCATAGTATTTTTTGCAGGGGTCATCTTGAAGAGTCCAGGTTGTTCTGACCCACTCTGCAAATACACATAACACGGTTAAAATAGTGTTTGTTTTCTTTAATTAGGGAAATAAGCTTTTAAACCATAAAGCTGCAAAAGTTAAGTTGATCTCAACTTCAAGACACTTGTCATGGTGCAAGATGGTTTACCTTTCAGATTATCCCTCCAGTCAATTTTTCTCACTCCAGTGCATTTTTCATTGAAGTTTTCCATCTGCACAATATCGTTTTGGTGCTTAGCGAAGGCGGTCTAAAAAGAAGTTGAAATAAACAATGATTTCTTAGCTTTGAAGGACAATTTACACAAAATCAGCATAAAATGAAAAAAGGGCTCATCTTCACCTGGTATAGATAGAACCAGTTCCAAATAATACTGATTGCGAAGCATATGGCAAACATCCTTCTGAACTGAACGAACCAGGAGACTGCGGACCACAGCTGGGTGCCAATGACGGTTGATATAATGAGGATGAGTATCCCGACCTGGAACAAAGAAGAGAAGTCAGGTAACTGTAACATCTGAAACAACGAAAGCTGCTGGAAAATACTTAGAAAGTTTGAGCTAGTCTAAATATCGTTGTTGAATCTTAAGCTTTTTAAAAACGGTGTTTATAAAAAACAAAAAAAACAGACATTGACTTTCTACTGGTGATATACATTTGTTAGGAATGGTACAAACATCCACTGACTCATATTTTGACCTTTGACCAAGTCAGAAGCTATCCAAGTTGGCTGACGTGTCGCCTAGTAAAAAAAGTAGCAAATTAAATTAATTATCATACCTTTAATACAGTGTCAAGCTCAACATGGAAAGTATCTTCAAATCTCCACTTCCAGGGTTCATAATCATGTAATTTAAAGTCCATCAAGATCTGGCTGAGTGCATTGTCCAGAGCTCCAGTTCTCCATCTATCCTCCCCATTCAGGAGTGACTGGATCTCAGTCATGGCCTGTTTGGACAGCTTGATTTTGGCGTCATAGAAACCATCTGATGAGTCACTGGGCTGGGAAGATAAAAAAATAAAAATAAATTATTTTTCAGTGCATTTTTACTGAAGGAGCATTTTAGTAAATCAATGTTCAAAACACATGAGTAGCCATAGTGCATTACAGTGAATCCTGTTATTATGGAAATATTGATTAGAATCTCACTGATAGAGAATGACCTGGATAAAATCAGTACCCACCACACCGATTCTCTGTATTTCCTTCAACAGTCTGCTGAGGAACCTCTTGAACACTGGATTGCAGCTCGGCTGTTGCGACATGAGCGTTGTCTCCTTCTTTAGGTCTTCAATCTAGAGCAAAGTAAAACACACCATTTCATGCACTTGAACTGATTCACACCAACAAAGTTACCATGCATGTTTTAAACCTAAAGTAACCTGATGTTAGAGATTTAGTCATTAATAAGTAAACCAGTAAAAAGAAGAGTGATCCGTTCATAATTATGTTGATTGTGGGGGTTCCTCCAACTATTTCAGTGTCAGTATGTTTGTTTCAC
>NW_015150629.1:0-2670 GCF_000732505.1 Cyprinodon variegatus | reverse complement strand
TATTGCCTCCCACTGGAAGGGAGGCGCACTACATCTCTTGTGTTAAATTACGGTTGTTAGGGACTTGTTGGTGCATTACCGCCACCAACTGAAATGGAGCTTGGATTGTACTGAAGAGGATTAGGGCCGCTGAAAATTTTTTTAAAAAGTTAAGGTTTTTAAATTGTATTTCAGTATAATATGTGGAAAGAAAGTTAGAATTCTAAGATAAAAGTCAGAATTTCGAGAAAAGTCAGAATTCCGAGATTACAGTCAGAATTCCAAGATTAAACTCTGAATTCCAAGGTTAAAGTCAGAATTCTAAGAGTGAAGTCGGAATTCTGAGATTAAAGTCAGAATTATGACTTTTTTCCCATATTAAACTGAAATAAAATTTAAAAATCAGTCAACTTTGTTTTATTGTTCAGTGGCCCTAATCCTCTTCCGTAGGATTGGGATGGATACTACACCAAACAATAAAAAAAGTTTTTATGAAATTAGTCAATATAAGAAGTTTCAATAATCAATGAAAAACCGTCTGATTTAGTTTGTCTAAAAAGGATTTTCTGTTCAGCTGCAATTTGTTGGATTGTAATCTATGCACCACTTCATTTATTCTTATATCTTATTTTTCATTGTATATGGGAAGGGTGTAATATTAGTGTATGGGTTTTACTTTTTATTTTATTCTGTTTAATTATATTTCATTTTGCTCATTTGTACTTAAAATCTTAGTTTTTCCACGTCTGTAAATGGTGGCACAGCAAAAAAGAATTTCCCACAATGGATTAATAAATCAATTCTGTTTCAGATTTTTCTGAACTACAGATTTTGTGAAATTCAAAACTCATTCAAGCGTTTTGTTTTGAAGCAAAAAATAAACACCTCTTATGGCATGTTTCCTTAATTAAAATAAAGTGCTATTTAAACGCGTGGGATTCAGGTGAAATCTAGATATTTGTTATTCTCTATACCCTCGTTTTCTTCTAATCCTAACTTTTTGAAAATACTTTACAATCTTCCAGTCCTTTCTTCTTCCCGTTGTTTCTGCCATCTTCTTGAACACTGATTTCATTTCACCTCTACTAAATGGTATTATTACATCAGTTTAGTCCTTGTCATTCCTTTAGCCAGCAGCACTGATTGGGTCTGTCAACATCAGCTCAGGTTCTACTGTATTTTTGTTATTTATTTTTGTTACAATTGGTCTTAATTTCAGTTATGTCATTTACTACCTTTTCCCAACCAGTAGAAACCCTGTATGCAAAGAAAGTATAGAACAGAAAGAGTCAGGTTTGGATTTTATTTAAGTAGATATGCAAAACAAAAAAAAAAAGATAGAAATATGCATATTGTGTAAAGTTTGTGTAATTTCAAAATGCCTTTGAGGCGATAAATTACCTGTTTTATTGCCTTGAAGCAATAGATGATTGTTTTATAGATTACAACTTTATGAAAATCAGATGAGCTATCCCTTAAACTTCAGCAATGTGTATGTGCAGTTCAAGGTCAGTGTGATTTTGGAGCTACTCCATAAACGGACGTTTCTTGCTTCACTGCAATGAATCAAGTTGTTCNAGATATCAAAAAAGTACTCCAGAGTGTTGTTCAGCATGGGGGTGAGTAGAAAATGAAGGCTAATCATGTTTTGGGTGTACTATTCCTTTAAATGTTTCCAGATTCATGTTTTGCAGATATTTTTAAAGGTATTTTCACTTATTTTGCAGCAGATCCATTTCATGTCCTGACACTGTAATAACAGGTCTTAAAAATATATATTTTATTCCCTGTCATTTTTCATGCCCCTACTTATTCCATCAGAAATTTCAATTATAAAAACCCTTTGATTAAATGTAGCTGTGTGATATATCCGCTATCAAACTTTATACATAGTTAATAAGAAGGTAGCTTATGTAGGTGTTGTGCTGATAAGTAAATCCTCCTTTTTGAATAATGAATGTTTTGTTCTGTGGGTTTTAGAGGTAAAGTTTAGCATTAGCAGATGAGAGATGTTTCTAAGAACCAACCTGCCTCTGTAGATTCTCCGTCTGCTGTTTACATGCTGTCAGCTCAGCCTGGCTCTGCTCCTGGATGTACTCTCTTCTTTTGGTGCCAACGTTTGTAAAGGTCGCTGGCTAAAAAGAAAGACAGTATATCCGCTCTATAACAGCCAACGACTCTAGAATAAACCTTAAATAAGCAAACTAACCTCAGAAGGCGTCTTCTTAGTCATGGTGCTTGGGTCGTAGTTGAGCATGTCATATGGATCTACCCAGTCGTCGGGTTTTTGTTGACCCAGGGCAGACAGAGAGAAGCAGCAGAGGAGAAACAGCAGCATTCTGACTTTAAAGACCAGCCTAAAGCTGGATCTGTGTCCGGTGAAATTCGGTCAACTTAACCTACTTTATTAAACATGTTTTAGGTACCGAAACTAAAAGTTAATATAACATAATTGCTCCAAGTGACACACAAACAAGGAAGCACCTTTCTCTGTCTTATTCTTCTTGTTGGGTACTTTTTTTTCCGGCTGGCTATACGCCACATTGTGCACTATTGCCTCCCACTGGAAGGGAGGCGCACTACATCTCTTGTGTTAAATTACGGTTGTTAGGGACTTGTTGGTGCATTACCGCCACCAACTGAAATGGAGCTTGGATTGTACTGAAGAGGATTAGGGCCGCTGAAAATTTT
>NW_015150628.1:1259508-1275584 GCF_000732505.1 Cyprinodon variegatus | reverse complement strand
TTTTATGTTTAGTCAGAAGCTCAGTCCCTGCTGGTACACAAGTGATACCACAGATTCATATTGGTCTGCTTCAGTGGCGGCTGGTGGAGTTTTCTCCAGGGGGGCTATAAATTCAAAATAGACGTATACCAAAAACCAATCAAACTTGTACTAAGTTATCACACCAGTATATTTATATGAATGCCAACAACAACAAAAAAAAACATAATAAAAACAAAACATAACTTGATAAACATCTTTACATTTTGGACATAAATCTTGCCCTTTTGAGGCTTTGTGAAGACAAATCTGTGTTTTAAATGGTCCAATATGTCACAAACATAAAAAAACAAATGGAGAAGCATTTAGTCAGCTTTATACATATTCTTTTAATATATATATAAACTATTTATTTTCTGACAGTATTTATGTGCAACTATGCAAATGAACAAACATCTAGAAAAAGTACACTATATTATATTATTTTCCATGTGAATCCCAGATTGTTCATTCTTCTTTGCCTTTTCTACAAAGTGCTTTAAATCAGTCCTAGCTGTCTTAATCCATGCTGATCCTGATGTTTGAAAAAGGAGGCAGGGAAAGCAGAATAAAGCTACATGCTGCTAACCAAGCCTTCTTGCTAAACCAGGTCCTGGAAAAGGACGTTTCTTGCGCCATTTCTTTCTATCTTTCTCTCCAATGCGTCTCCAACCCCCGCGTTCGACCTGTCAATCACCCACAAAAAGTCTGCGCTGTGGCGGGAGATGGTGAGCAAATGCACTTCCTGTCAGCGCACCATAGCTGCGCCCCGAGCTCTCCTGTACCTTTATATTGCAGAAGACCTACTGCGCATGTACAGCTTTTAACGAGAGTCAATGGGCAAAGATTTTTACGCCCCAGGGCGGAAATACGTCACCGATCCAACAAAAAATGTAATGTCGCTTTACTAGTCATTAAAGATTAAATATTTATCTTGCACATCTGAAAAATATGTAGAGATATATTTTACGTTTTAATTTAAAATTAAATAGAAAAAACTATATACTTTTTTTTGTACGTCTTAATCGGGTCATTGGGAGTGGGACGGTGCCCTAGCGCCCTCTGTGGGCCAGCCGCCACTGGTCTGCTTCAATCTACAGTGAGAGGACTATATGATGTCAGGATTATGACAAAAGTGAACCATGAGCATAAACTATGCATCACGGGCAGCTTGGGGTTACCTATTTTCATTCACTAAAGGCTTAAATAATGCTTTAAGATTGTTTTATGCTACATGCGCACATCAAAGCATTTTTACTCCAAATTTGACCAGTTGTCCTGCTTCTATTTTTAACAAATATTTATTATTAGTTTTGGCCAATGATGTCACCATCCAACCAGAGCCAGAGGCCAGTGCTGCTCTTGTTTCTGTAAAAAAAAAAAAAAAANGATTTTTAATCAAAATAGGGCCAGGCTGGAAACTCTGTTCCTGTAAACATGTAAGGCAAGAACAATATTTACTTTTTTATTTTGTATAAGTGCAATACTCTCTACTGAACTTTTCTGGGTCGCTTGTTTTATTTAATATTCATTATTTTATCTGGTATAGTTTTAATTCTTTAGTTTATTTTTCATAACTATGCTGCTGTTAGATTAGTTGTTCAGTACTATCCCATGGGGATAGTACTGATGTGTTGCCGTCAGAATGAGATTCACCTTTTGACTGTTTCTTTTTTTTTTATTTTTTTTTTGTCTTTCTGATCCTTGCATTGTCTAAATACCACCCATAAATCCAGCTTTTATATAAGATGAAGAGAGAATGGAAAACTTATTATTGTTTGTTTTGATTGTTGAACATGACCATTCCCTACTCTTGTGAATATTTCTATTCACGGTGATGATAAATAAACTCCTCCATAGCAACAAATTATTGATGTTTTCGTATCTAACAAAGTAGGTTTCAGTTTAACCCTGAAGTTGGATCAATGGGTGTGTTGTTCCCTTGCGATTTTTAGTTTTATCCATTTAATTTAGTTTTTTCTCTCTCCTAAGGGAGGGACTATGCTGGGGCCTCCAGATACGATTGTAGAGCTGGGCGAAACTGAAGTGACTGAAGAGATCTTCATGGACTATCTCTCTTCTCTTGGAGAAACCACATACAGGTCCTTGGGGCGTTTGTCCTCTCTTCCCCTCACACTGAAGCTATTTTTGTCTCACTAAAGACTTCAACTTCAGGACACAGAGTGCAGCTGACACAAATTCTACTTCTTTTTTGTTTTGTTTCTTGGTTTAGAGGTGACAGGTATCGTCTGTTTGAGCACAACTGCAACACTTTCACCAACGAGGTGGCTCAGTTCCTGACTGGCAGGACCATTCCGTCTTACATCACAGACCTTCCATCAGAGGTCCTCTCCACGTAAGTGTTAAGCTCTGTTTTCGAAGTGGGCCTGCAGTCTGTTACCAAACTTGTCTCAGTTTGACATGAATGATGATTCCTCTGGAGCAAACAAACAAATTCAATCAGGATGTACAAAGCTGATGGTTATTCTCATAGAACAAAATCAAAATGGTTTTGAAATGTCTTTTTATTAAATTTTATGTTTAGTCAGAAGCTCAGTCCCTGCTGGTACACAAGTGATACCACAGATTCATATTGGTCTGCTTCAGTGGCAGCTGGTGGAGTTTTCTCCAGGGGGGGCTATAAATTCAAAATAGACGTATACCAAAAACCAATCAAACTTGTACTAAGTTATCACACCAGTATATTTATATGAATGCCAACAACAACAAAAAAAAACATAATAAAAACAAAACATAACTTGATAAACATCTTTACATTTTGGACATAAATCTTGCCCTTCTGAGGCTTTGTGAAGACAAATCAGTGTTTTAAATGGTCCAATATGATGTCACAAACATAAAAAAACAAATGGAGAAGCATTTGGTCAGCTTTATGTAGAGATATATTTTATGTTTTAATTTAAAATTAAATAGAAAAAAAACCCAAAACTTTCATGTGAACTAAAGCCTGAACTTTGAGAGGACGTCCCAAATCTGTTTATCTTTCTCCAATATTTTTTTCCACATCTTACTTAACAAAGCAAGTTAAACACAAGTAGCACAGAGGTCCTCCTTTAATGAAAGGAGTAGTAGATGCAACTCAACAAAAAATTACCCTCGCTTACCCATATTCTGCTAATTGAGGTCTTAGCTTCCCTTCCACTAAACCGTTAATAAATAGGAGAAACTAGTGCTAAATGCTAAGATGACTGTTGCTCATGGTTACCAGATTGTACCGTTTCCAGCCTCAGCAAAATGTAAAAGCTGACTACTAACATTGCTTTAAGAAATCCAAATTGTTTTTACCTTTGTCTAGTATGTTAAAGTCCTCTCATATATTAAAAGATTTCATCATTTTTTATAATTGTAATTGCAACACATTTGTTACTAAGAAAAGCAGTGGAATGTGAACAGTCTTTACTATTTAATCTAAGATTGGAGCCAATTTAACCTTTAAATAGATATATACAGCCTGAGCTTACTGCTGCAAGGTGCTAGCGCAGAACCATGGTCCTCTTGTTTAAAATTAGCTAATCCTGGTAGAGTCTGATAATGTTCCACTGAGTTTGATCCGCTGTCTGACATCTAAAACATGCAGAACACTTTGTTCTGACTCATGAGTCACTATTTCACTTCTTGGTTTTACCACTTTTGCTCTTCTTCCGTAGGAGGACTTTATTTCTATTAAACAGCAGACCTAATTGACATAAACAGAGATCTTTTTTTTGTGCCACAAATTTGACAAGAGCTCCCCAAAGGTCTGTAAGTTCTCCAGATGTGAGCACGTCTGTTAAAAATAGATCAACACTTATGCTCCTGGCTGCCGGCTCTGTTCAGACAGTGTGAACTGCTCTCATTTTAGCTGTAACAGTCTCTGTGGGATCTTGAAGTGCAATAGTGTAATCCTCATTTATTGGCAAGTAAAATTAGAAAAAACAGGAACGCTAATTGACAAAAGACAACATGGTTCAAGGTAAACGTTCAGGATGGTTTGCAAACACATTACGTTGACATGATGGGGCTTTTTTAATCACCAAATTTCTGGGGGTTTTTTTATGAGCCATCTGTCCTTTTTTGAGTACTTTTATGTAGAAATCGAAAAATTCTATAATTTTATTGCAGGTATTGGTCAGACTGTTGGTTTTAAATCCCAAAGATTAAAACAAGAGCAGTTTAAACTCTTGTCTGTATAAAAGAGTAATGGGTGGTCACTCACTTAAAGTACTTAACAATAGATCTTTATAAGGCTAAAAAAGGACTCTATCCTACAATTATTCTAATATTTATACTTTGTTAGCAGTCGCTTGTTTTCAGTTTTTGTCTAACTGTCATATCAAATCTCTTTCTCCCGTCTCCAGACCGTTCGGCCAAATCCTTCGACCAATCCTGGACTCCATTCACATCGCCCCTCCAGGAGGTAACGTCATCAACGGTGGAAGAAACCTCTAACCTGCTCAAAGTTCTCTAGGTCACTTTACTTGTTGTTGATCATGTTGAAATTTTGTTTCCTATTTTTGTTTCCCCTTCTTTGGAAATGAACGAACCCCTACTTAAGAAGGAAATAGTTTCGCATTGTATTAGATTTTACAGTGTATGGGTTACATGACACTAAATGCGACACCCTTTCCTAGTTCCGAGAGATATGTTGATTTTGCTGTTTCATTTTTATTCACCCATTCATAATTTGAGATCATTAAATATATTTTACCATCAGACAAAGATAACCAGAGTAAATAAAGTTTTTAAAGGATGATTTAATTTATGAAAAAAGCAATTAAGTTTGAGAAGGTAAACCTAAGTGTATTGCTGTGCCATCCTTGGAGGCACCACCTGTTTTTATTACCATTTCTGATGAGGAGTCTTTTATGACAATCTTATTTGAAGAATTGTTTCAGCCTCAGAGAAAGGCTTTAAAGCAGATGTGTTAAACTTTATTATTCATAAAAAAGACTTGTTAAATACTAAAGTAGCTAGATTGTTAAATATAAATTGCAATGTTTTATATAATCTCCATCAAAAAATCAGATTAGTTGAAGGAGAGATCACTTTTGTTGAGATAAAATTATCATCTTCCTTTCCAAGTCACAAGGTTAGGAGAAAAGATTGGGAAGGTACGGGGCATCCTATTTAGATGTAATGATAATGTAGTTAGTCTTTTAAAGAGTCAGGTTTGATAAAATGGGGCTTATGTCGTAATTCGTGGCTTTAGGAGTGAGTAGGCACATGGTGAGTGAGTAGGTTGGACATCATGTTATATTTCTCTGCTAAACTTAGATTAAATATATTTAAGTCTTATTTGAAAGTCCGTCCAGATATTCCTGCTCTATGTTCGAAGAGAAAAAGCTACCTTCCTGGGAAAAAAAGAAAGGAGAACTCAAAAGCAACTTAGGATTGAGAGTCCAGGTCCGGCCATAAGCTGTACTAAACGCTAACCAGTTGGGAGAAATATTTAGTTTTGATTGTTTTCAGATTCCTTAACTTAAGGACTTCAAAAAAGAAGGAAAACAAAGCAACAAAAGAAAAGATACCAAACCATAAATATAGAGCATTCAAGCTAGCCAGCATGTAGATGTGTTTTTACAACATGACTGGAAAAGAGGTGACTAAAAGAGCTAGCAGGAGTAGCGTTTAAGGGGGACCCATTATGGTGATGGAACAGCAAATAAAGATTTCATGGTTTCATTAACTGTATCATATCTAGTTATACCTGTCCAATAGCAGCCCAAGACCATCACCCGTTAAGTTTTTAGTTCTTTATTCTAACACGTGGATGTACACCATCCAAAGGTTCCACTTTTGTCCATTAGTCCACAGAATATTTACTGAAATATCTTTAGTATTATTAGTTTTTATTAAATGTGAGATGGCCTTTTCTTTTTAGTCCGCCATGGTTCTTATTCTACGGGTGTGGCAGGGATGCTGCCTTGGTGTGATTGTTGAAATGGAAACAATGAAATATGAGTTAACAAAATAACTTAATCAGACAGCAGCTACTGTACATTTTTGCTTACTCTGGTTATCCTTGTCTGACACTAAAACATTTTAAACGATTTGAAAACGTTTAGGTGGAACAAAAACTCAGAAATCTCTAAGGTAGGCAAAGACTTTTCCAAGCACTGCATATTTTATGATAATAAAAAAGTATATTTATCAGCTAATGCAGCGAAAATATTTACACTTTAAAAAGTGTCTAATTTGCTCTCTATATAGATTTGAGAGTATAATATAATATAATCTATACCCTGTTTATTGTTGGTTTTGCACAAATGTAATGTTTATTTTCCAAGTGTTAAATTGTATTTATGAATTGTATCACTGGAGTTTAACTTAAGATAAATGATGGTATTCATCATATTTGATGAACTAATTGCTGTCGATCTGAGAATGAATTCACATCAGTCACATTTCTATGTTTGCACCTTTGTACATCTTTGTTAGACTGGATTTTATCCAGTCAATATTTCCTGTTTGTGTATTTTTTTTGTGTGTGTGCATGTGTGTCTCCCAATATTTCCTTCTTCATACAGCATCTGTTTTGATTTACATTTTTCTGACACTCCCCAGTGTGAGAATCAAGAACTGTTTACTTTTACTTTTCAGCGTCGTTAAGCATTGATATAGTCACTATTCAAGTTGTTGCTAGATCCCACAACCAATTTATTGATTGGATTTGATCAGATCAGTTGAATATTGTCAGTTTGTGCTGCTCTTGAGGTGTGTAATGACTTTATATTATTGCTATTATTGTATCCAGAGTTTAACGTCAGCAGATTTCTCTTAAGCTGCTCTTTCAACAATAACTCAAGTCCTTTAACAGCCACCAGAGTGTGTCTGAACGACAGCACACCTCTGTGCCTTCATTCCCTGCAGCCTACGGTCTACTCTCTCAGCCTCCACACGGCTGTTGATGGTTAACAATGTTTTCTTATCTATCACAATCATCAATATTAATTGCAAATAAGGCAACGAGACTAGATATTTTATTGTATTTGACACCACATTCATGACAACACCTGGGGATGTACTGTTTTTAGTACATCACTGCACTAATTGCTTCCCACAGTAAAGAAATGTTAAATAAGCTCACATTGCAGCAGACTAATCTCATAATGGACAAAAATGTGAAAAATCAATAATTTTTTTTGTTTGTACACTTCCTAGGGGTGTGGGGGGACTGAAGTTATTGAAAATTGTGTTTTCAGACATGGTTTTGGATAGGATTTAGCACCACGGGATGATGGTTGATTTAGGTAGAAGGTTGATTTTTGTATCCAGTTGGCCCTCTCCATCTTTATTTGACCAAACATTTGTTATTATTAAAAACTAACATTAACTCTGTCCATTTTTTGGCAGAGGTCACCAGAGCAAACTCTTTTTTTATTTAAATGATTCATAGACTTTTGACAAGCCCACAGTGACGCAAATAATCCATGGAGCTTAGCAGTGGGCACCCGGTACTTTCCTGCATATTCAATTCACTTCAGTTTATTTATATAGCGCCAATTCACAAGACCTGTCATCTCAAGGCACTTTACAATTCAACCAGATCAAACTGATTCAAAGTTTTCTATCTAAGAAAAACCAGTTGTTTGCATCGACTTATTGACTCAAACGCAATCCCTCACACTAAGCATGTTTGTTGTCACAGCGGAGAGGAAAAACCCCAGAAACCTCAAGTAGAACCAGATTCGGTGTGCTGAGGCTTACTGGGGTTTAAGGAGACAGAAGGAGACATACAGAAAGAAGCAGAGATACAAAAGGCAACTGTAAACCAACTCCACAGGCAGCCCCGTCCAGAAAACACACAGCCAGACAAGCTCTGAGCCAGCTCCCATGCCAGAGGATGAAAGAGAGCACATCCAGACAGTAATAGTGAGAGAAACAGGATTACACTAAAAAAAAACAGGCCAATCTTGAACATCTATAAACAAAGGTGTTGATGGCAGCAGCACAGCTGATATTTCTCTCCAGGATGGAGTCACAGCCAAACAGTAGCAAACCAGATGAAGCTATTATGAGAAAAAGCAGTGAGAGCATAGCCTTAGAGATTGAACAAATACTGCAGAGTGGGAGAATAGAGATAGAATGATGAAATGGGGTCCCTATGTCCTCCAGCAGTCAAAGCCTATAGCACCATAACTGTAGAGATAGCTCAGGATAACCTGAGCCACTCTAACTACTAAGCTTTATCAAAAAGGAAAGTTTTAAGCCTACCCTTAAAAAAGTAGACAGAGTGTCTGCTAAAAACTGGTTCAACCCACACTGTTTTAATTTTCAATCATTCAATAAAGTTATATCACAAACTCCACATCTTTACATTGTTAAAAGTGGAAAAGAAGGCGCATTTCCTTGCATGCCTCTAAAATCACTTAAAGGAGCGGAGAAAATGCCAATATACATTCCTACTAATTACAGTCCTGCTCATTATGACAAGTATTCATCCAACCTTGTCGACCTCGCTTACTGTTTTTTACCTCTTTAATCATCGCCCTGACCCAGAATATAAATACTTTGTCATTTACAGACTTTCAAGACCAACACACAACCTGTCCTACCTGACTGCATTTGCTTATCTTTCCCTCTTTTTTGTTTCTGTGCAGTGATCATTGAAAAGACGTAAAACATAGAATAAGAAAATGCTTTAGTTATTTAGTCATTTAAGAGTTCAATTCTTAATGTTTTTTAGTGTGAAATTATGTCGCTGCAATAAAAGATGATTTATTTTTAGGCTTTTTTTTTTCTGATGTCATAAGCAGAAGTGCCAATTAGTGAGTGTGGGGCTTTGTACACTAATAAGATGACAGGATTTATCTTTTTAGAGCATTTTTGTGCCTAAACATATCAAACAAAGAGCACAGTGACTAACATGCAAGAATCACAGAGAGTCTCAACCAGCGATACACTTATTCGCATTCATGTGCAATAAATGAACCAACCCTTAACACTATCTAATTCCCCAGCAGTCGCTGGGATTGGACGTTTCGGTCTGGCTCCCATTCATCAGGATGTGAAAGCTCCTAGCAGAGTGCTCAGGAGATCCTAAAACTTTACCTTCTTCTCTGCAGCTCACTAACACTAACCCGACTGCTGAAATGTATCATCGCACAAGTCGCCCTTTATCGCGCTGATGTATCATGTTGCTTGCTGCTGGCTTTCATGTCAAACCGCAGATTGCACCTGATATTTATACTGTAGGTATCCTTACCAGTTTATTTAAGGAAACAGTGTTATATATTCCTGCACTTTGTTTTAATTGTATGTATTAGGTGTTTTTTGTTGTTGTTGTTGTTACGTCTTTGTAAATCTACCTATGAATTAAAAACATTGAAACCTTTTTGTGCTGTTTCGTCTCAAATGCAGGAACACTTAGTGGCTTTTAAACACCATTACAGCAAAAGTACTTTGATCTATGATTTTCCAGTTAAATGTTATCATATGAAACATATTTTCCTTTTATCATCAGGTAAGCATTTTTATTCTTACTTGATGTTAGTACTTATCACTGTGTTGTACAACTAATATAGTTATTTCCCACCGCTGTAGGGTGAAATAAGTATTGAACACGCTACCATTGTTTTTCGGGTAATATATTTCTAGAGGTGTGATTGACATGACGTTTTCGCCAAATGTCTAACAACCCATGCAATTCAGGCATGCAAATAAATCAAACCATAGATGTCAGGAAATTAAGTTATGTGTAATAAAAAAAAAATAAAATAACAGATGGGGCAGGCACTGTGCAGGTAGGCGGAGTCACATGACCAATGGGGAGCGGAAAATATCTGTCTGAACGGTAAGTTAACCAAGTTCACTATAAAGTCACTATATAGTCCCTGCTCTATATAGTGATTGAGGGATTTAAGGGATAGGGCGGATGTTCGGACACAGCCATGGACATTGGTCCTCAATGTCCAAAATTATTATGATGGTTTTACAGTATTTGTGGAAAGTTTGATTACCTTTCTTCACAGAGTTGTTGTTTTTTTTTTTTGCCACAACAGAAGGTTTTGAATTTTAAAGGGCTGTTTTATTTATGATGCATAACACCAATGAGATTGAGGCACAGACTTTAAACTGGCCAATTCAAATCCTTCATTTTTTTGGCCTGAGCAGGGCCAGCACAAGCCTTCTAGGGGTCCTAGGTGAGGTTGATTTTTTTTTTTGGGGCCCTCCACTTCTGCACAGTACCACAACTACTATAAAACTCATTGCAGCTCTGGCACTGTTAAATATTGTGAGAATTTGTTAATGTAGAAAAAAAAAATGCAAACGAATAAATTGGTTGCACAAATGTGTACAATCATATAACTGGTACTGGTTTGTTGGAACAGTTCATAGCCTCATCCACTTTGACTAAAACCTCAGTTCCACCCAGTTGCCCCTTTATGTAACCACTACCGTGTTTCACTATGGGTATGTCTTTTTTTAAATTAATATTGGTTTGGTGCATTTTGAGATTGTGGCTGAAGGTTGATGGGCCATAGCACATTCTGCGGCAAATATTTTAGAGATCTTCAGGAAGACCTGGAGGTTTTTACTGTGAGTGGAGATCTGATCCTTCTTAACTGATTTGGCCCAGTTACTGTCTTTGTTTTTTCCTCCTATAGCCGAGGTTTGTTTCTCCAGTCCTTGGGGTCCACCACACTACATATCCTGGCTGCATGCTTGCTCCAACTCTCCTTTATGGAAAGAATGGTTAATGGCTTGACCCTTTGAAAAACTCTCTGACATGCCAAGGAGGTAGTTCAGTGCTTTGATGTAGGCCTCTGAAAGCCCAGTTTGACCTTCATTTTCTGCCTCTCCTCTTATAAAAAGAAAAATCAAAGCATTGCATTGGTGTCTAATTTAAGTCTTGAAGTTAAGTATCAAGAGGATAGATGACCGCAACACATCTGTAACACAGAAGTCACTGCAAGGAAACATTGATGAAGACCTAGAGGTTTGGAACTGCTGTAAGTCATTAACAAATACACATTTATATCAGGATCTACACTTACAAATATTTAGATCACAACACAAAAAGAAAATGAAAAGAAGTGTTGTCTGTTGTAAGTTATTATTCTGTGCACTAGGTGGCAGGGTTAATCTGTTGATGCCTTAAAAATCCCTCCAAGCTGAAGAAATGTGTCCCACAAGATACAAATTTGAAGAACATTATCCCTCAGCGTTTTTTCCCCCCTGAGAAATAGAAAACAAAGAGACAATCCTAAGGGCTATATAGCAAAAGCATTTCTCTTTTCTAAAACAATTTTTGTAAAAATCACTGAGCATCCCCCCTGCTTCTAGTGTCGGTCTAAAGTCTCTTCTTTTCTGGCTGTTGTGGAAAAGCAGCCATTAGTGGAGACTGATGCTCAGACATGAAGAATTACACACAGGAGAGATTTCCCATAGTTTACAGTCTGGAAGGTGTTTCTGGTCCTATTGGGACAAAAGCAGGGAAAGGGAAGATCTTTGTTTCCTTCAGTATTCGGTCACTCCTACCAACATGGAAATAGCTCACTCTACTTCATCACATTTACTGAAAACAAGGTTTCGTTTAAATTAGGTTCCTTTGAGCCAATTACTAACACGTCCCATCTTAAAGAACTTTAGAAGATCCAAGTCATAATAATTACATAGATACTTCGATACACTACAGGTCAAATGTTTTAGAACATACCAGTTGTTTTTATGGAAAAATGATTCAATTTAATCATTGTACTCTCAAATGAAAGCATGGTACAAATAAACAACCAGATACAAAATGTTAAAATGTAAAACCAATCTTACAATGAGTAAAGAATTCTTAAGATAGGTGTATTTACCCTTAATTTGGGTAGGTAAATAAGATGATCTGCCAATGAAATAAGTATGTTTAGCCTTAAAATCAGATAATTAGATATTGTGCACTTGAAATAAGATATTGCAGTTGTTTTTTTTCTTATTTCAAATGTAAATTGTCTTATTCCATTGTGAAAGTATCTCACTTTGCTGCTCAGTTCAAGAAAAAAATGCACTTAGTTTAAGAAAAATTGACTTACTTAGTTTTAAGTTTTTTGCAGTGCACTTGTGGCATTCTTATGAATATAGAAATTACACATTCTTCGGAAAATCTTAGGCCGAAGTTCCCAGTAATGTTCGTCACTTTTGACTGCTTTGCTTTCACTCTTCTGTCCAGTTACTTCAAAACCAACTCAGAGAGGTTTAGGTCTGCAAATGGTGCGGCTGCTTCATGTTTTCAAGCTTAAAATCTTGTTCTTTTCTCCATAGATAGCTATTGCATTAATTGGACCTACGTTTTGGGTCTTTATCTTGCTGAACAATGAAACTCCTGATCAACTAGTGTATGGTAGAGGGTACTGCATAGCGTACAGAGTGCCTCTCATTTTACACATGCTTGTATTCTGCAAGACAGCCCCAGACCATCACACTTCCTACTTCATTTCTGACAGTTGACATCACTCTGTGTGACTTTCTTTCCACAAACTCTTCAGCCTACAAAGATTCTGCACAATGAATCAAAGATTTAACTATTTAATTTATAAGGCAGAAATATTTTCTTCTAGTCTTCAGTTTTGTAACTAGGAAAAGCCTGTTTGTTTTATTCTGGCATCTTAGCTTTTTTGCCTCAAGTCTTCCTGCCACGCTTTCTTGCAGCTTGAATTGTTCTTCACAAAGTTAGATTTGAGACTTGACTACTTTAAAGGTTTGCTGGAAGCTTTTGTCCAGTGAGCCATCTATCACTCAAGCTGTTACCTCTCAGAAACTTGTCCTTCCATTCAGATGTTGGCTTTGGGTCTGCCAGACCTCTTTTTGTAAGAGTTTCCCCCATTTTCTGAGTGCTTTTTGATAGCGAAGAACACATTACTCACTGACACCTTGATAATCGTTGTGATTTCTCTATAGGAAAGACTGACATTTTTAAGTGTTATGATGGCTTTTCTCTATTACATTGTGGACTGCCATTTTCCTCACCATTTTTGCTGCAGCAAACCTTTTTTCTGTAATATAAATCTGTTTCACTGAAACAAAGGCTCCAAAACTGCATTTCTGCAGGCAGCTGGGGCTGTGAGGAATCAAGAAAACCACTTTTCAAGGGTAGATCAACTCATTCCTGTAAGTTAAGCTGTTTCCTGATAAAGAATCTTTTGAATAACTCATATTATTTTTAACCTCTAACAGTTTAGCAATCACCTTTGTTCCATTTTGAGCTAACTATTGGACTTTAACCCCTTAAATTGTGTGATCTAAAACGTTCAACCAGTTCTGGACATTGAAAATTAATCAGCCCTTTTTAGTGAAAATCCATATTTAAATTTAAACAAATAAAAGTCCAGGTTAGATATGTTGTAGATATATCATAAATTAGCAGGTTAAAGGTTACCGTTTTGCATTGTCAACAAATTAAATGGACATTTACTTCACATATGTACCACTTTGATCAACTGTAAGATGAAGAATACGTTTGGGGAGTATGCTAATTGAGTGCAACTATTATTACCCTGTTAAAAGGCTCAAAATGCAAAAACATCACCACCATAGATGCTCTTATAGCTACCACAGCTTAAATATGCCAACTGCAAAGTGTGAAATTAACTTTGTAGTTGGAGGAGGCTAAATGAAAAAGTCACCCCTATATGTCACTGAGGCATGTGTCTCCACAGCAGGAGGGTTTTCTCAGAGAAATGCTCTGATGCTAACAGCTCTGACCTGGTCTGGCAGTACTCTTGAGATAGTGGAGAATGGTAATGTTTGTCAAAGAACCAAGGACATTAACAATTTCTCTTCAAGACGAGCTGATTCAACTGCTTTACCATATGGACCAAGGACGATGTAGAACTGCAAGCATTTATTCTCTTTCTTCTTAGGGGGCATCACCTGAGAGACATTAAGCAATTCCTCAAAATATGCTTGACCAACAGATCTTTGCTTTGAAAGAAATAAAAAAAATTTTAAATAATTTTTTTTTTTTGGTTGCTAGCCTGTTTCTTAGCCAGTTAATTGTTTAAAAAAGGATCAGGTCCCTATAAAAAAATATCATGCTGGATTTCCATACTGATATGTAATTGTTAATGCATTGGCAACAAAAGGAAGCCATGTCATTTAAGAAAACTATTCCCCCACAGAGGGCTTAATTCGAAGTATGATGTGCCGAAATGCTGTTGCTACTTAAACCAGTACTCTGTGCGCACCTTAAAATGTTGGGGCATTCTCTTTATGAGATGATAAAAGGTCAGACCAGGAATCACTGAACTCAATTCAATTCAATTTAGTTTATTTATATAGCGCCAATTCACAACACATGTCATCTCAAGGCACTTTACAGTTCAACCAGATCATACAGTCAAATTGTAGGCAGTCTTAATGCGTTGGTATTAGATAAAACTAAACATGCTGGCTCAGAGATGGTCTATGTCAGGATCAGGTTAAGGTTTGTGGACCCAAATGCAGAGGCAGGGAGGCAGAGGTGAGTTTTTGTAGATTTAATTTGAGGTAAACTACCAACTGAGGAAGGAATCCAAAAAAAACCCCCAAAAAATCAAACTTGATAAAAGAGTCAAACAAACCAGAAACCATGGAGACATCAGGGGGTAAAAACAATCACAACGAGGAAGACTCAGAGAGACGGAGTTGGAGGAAGTTAGACGAGGAACCAACACTGAGGAACTACATAAGGAGTGTATTTATGGGAGACTAACGAGCAGAGGGCTAACGAGCAGATTGGGAGCAGGTGGGAACACAGCAGACAGGAAAGGAGCTAGGGAAAAAGGAGAACACAAGAGGGCAGAAGAGGGCAACAAATAAAAACCTGAAAAATAACCTGAGAACACAACAAAATAAGAATGAAACCACTAAAACTAGAAAACATGGAGCAAAGTAAAACTGAATACTCAAAACAAAACATAACAGAACCAAGACTGTGAAAGTCTATTAGATTTAGGTCAAGGGAACATGGTGTCTGTTAGGGTTATCGATTTCTTTATCGTCCAGGAACTGCCTACAGAATCTTGCCAGATTTGGACTAGTGAAGGAATGGGTTTTGTCAGATGATTACAAAGAAAATTATAGACAATAATGTTAAAGGTAGAGGCTAAAAGACCATCTCCAAGCAGCTTGATGTTCCTGTGACTACAGTGGAACATATTACTGAGAAATGTAAGATCCATGGCACTGGAGACAACCTCTCAGGACAGGGCTGTAGGAGGAAAATTGATGATAAATTAAAGAGATGGATAATATGGATTGTAACAAATGAGCCTATAAAAACTTCTAGAGATTGAAAGGTGAACTTCAAGCTACAGTAACATCAGTGTCAGTTCTCACTATCCGTTTTTAAGCCAGAGTGGACTTAGTAGGAGAGGCTAAAGGATGATGCCACTGATGAAAAGAAATTATAAAAGGTCAGACTGGAATTTGCCTAACTACATGTTGATGAACTATAAAGCTTCTGGGAGAATTTTGGACAGATAAGTTAAAAATTTTTAATTTTTTTTTACCAAGGCTCATCAGCTATATGCTCACAGACAGAAAAATGAAGCATATCAAGAACAGGACACTGACCCTACTGTGAAGCATAGGAGAAGCCCTGTAATGTTCTGGGGCTTCTTTGCCTCATCTGTCACAGAGTGTCTTGAATCTGTACATGGTACAATGACATCTCAAGACTATCAAGGGATTCTAGAAGAAATGTGCTGCCCATTGTCAGAAACCTAGTCTCAGCCACAGGTCATGGGTCTTCCATGGGAAAGTGATGCAAACTACATACTTAAAAGCACCCAAGAATGACTAAGAGGAAACATTGGACTATGCTGAAGCAGCCTTCTACAGTATGAACCCTTACCTAAATTCTATTGATCATCTTTGGAACGAGCTAAACATGGCATCTGGATTAGGCACCCTTCAAAGCTGAGATAGCTGGAGCCATTTGCTCATGAGGAGTGGACTAAAATACCTGCTGAGAGGAGCAGAAGCCCTACTGACACTATTAGTAATCATTTGATTGCAGTGAGTGATTAGGGTACCATTTTTGTTATGTTTATATATATATATATATATATATATATATATATATATATATA
>NW_015150628.1:1234524-1259245 GCF_000732505.1 Cyprinodon variegatus | reverse complement strand
GATCTTACCTTTCACTCACTGCTTTTCCCTTCACATCCGTAAAGCTTTCCTGGATGGACCTTTAAGATGAATGAAACCAAGGGTTTTGGCTAGGGGATTTTTGTTGCCCGGAAATTTGATCTTATCAAAGTATTACACATTTGGAACCTTGAATTTTAACCAGTTTTTCCCTGTCTGTCCGTCTGGCAATATCATAACAATTTAATCAGTATATGTTTATTAAATGTACACAATCAATTAAGCACTTTTAGCAACATGAGCACATAGTGTTTGTGTGTGGGTGTTATATGCTTAATATCTAAGCACAGTATTATTATGCTTCATCAACAAACTAAGTTTGTTGTGATGGATTTCTAGAATATGTTATATTAGATGATTTATCGACTTAATAGACTTCATACTGACTGTTATGTGATGTGCCTACTTATGCTATGAAACAGCAAGTGTGTGTCAAAGTCATGAATTTATCTTTATTTTAAAAGTCTTAGGCCCCCCTGAAAATAAGAAAATGACAGATGTTCAATGCTGTAGCGCACGTAATGTTTACATTCCAACCGGTCTAACTAGGGAGCACCAATATGGCGGCTGGTGAATTCATCCTATTGTGTACTACCAAGGGCCTATCAGGAATCCAGTGAATAAATAAAGATCAGTGGGGCTACTTTCCACTAAAAGTCATATCAGTAAAAAAAAATGTTATCAATACTGTTTAGAAATCTGAATTTCCCATGCATGCTAAAACTTCTACTTTTTTATTGAATTTTTTCCTTCTGTTTTTAGATACAGTTTTTTCTTCTTTGTTTGAATGCTGTGTTAACAACAGTTTCCTTCTGTACAGGAGAAATAAAGGCTATCATATCTACTACATCTCCCTTAAAAACATCTTATAACTACTTTTTTTCCCCAACTCGTCACAGCAAATAAAACAAAGCCACTCTCTTGAGTGCATCTGCCATTGAAAATAGAGACGGTCTTCAGTCGAAGCGTGCATCAAAATTGGCTCGCGTTTGATGTGCTGTGCTTGTGGTGTGGCTGGAGAGAACACCCTGTACAACCAAAGCTGCTCTATCTCCCATTTTTTTCATCATGTGAGGCTATTAAGTTTTATGGAAATCACTTGACAATTTCAGAATTTTGTCCCCCTTTCTTGTTCCCAAAAAGTTTCCAAAGTTAGTAAAAAAATGCCAATGAACAAAAAGTTAGATGTGATATTTTTCACTGCTATCAGGGTTTGTTATCTAATGATCATAGTTGGCATCTTTGTTTTAGTCTTTTAATGTTAAGAAGAAATAATTAAAATAAACCTTAAATTAATCAATATATTTTGTTTAAATAAATCCATCTTCCAATGTCTCTTTTATTGAATAAGATAACTATGCATAGTTAAGAGATTAATGTATAAATAATGTAGCTTACCATATAATTTTAAGAAAGGAAAATTAACTCTGTGCAAAATCTGGGTCAAGTTCACTTTGAGGTTACTGCGCTCTCATTTGAAAGTAAATTTGAAGCATAACATGTTGAAACGAACCAGTCAAATGGTTTTGCATTGCATAACCTTCCTAAATTATCCAGAGCTAAATCAGATTTCCTTACACACATTTTATCAAAGAAGAGAAACATATTTGTTCAAATATTCTGCACAAGCACACACATCCTTTCCGAGTAACAGGCTCCTTTTTGTGCTGTCACAATGGTTGTCTCTATATCTAATTAGATTCGCTCTCAGAGGAGTCTGGCTAACTGTTCGAAGCTACATCAGTAAGTGTGATGATTATTCTTGTCCAGTCATGCTTGCTCCGACATGGATTTATCTCTGCTGCGTCAGTTTGAATGAGAGTCAAATTTGTTGCAGTAGGCTTTTTGCTTTTTATCTCTTCTTTTCTCTTGACAGCTCATATCCTTTAACCTCTGATCATTTTTTATCATCTATTTCATTTAGACTTTAAAGACCTTCTCAAAAAAAAACAAAAAACAAATACTAATTCTAGGAACACATAGGCCAGATCCCACCATATGCATCCGCCTAACTACTTTTTACCTTGGTTAAAAAAAGACACCAGTTAAAGAGTTGGTGCTGTAGTTGCTAAAAATTGCTTATATTTTCATTGCTATATTTTTAACATTACTTCTTTAAAAGTTCAGCAGTTGTTTTTTTTTTTTGTCTTCAGTAATAAACACACATAAGGATATGTCCTTTCAAAGCTCAGACATCTCAACACCTCTAAGATGTGTTGTTTGAGATTGCACCACAGCAATCAGATTAAGCTTAACCTCTGACTTTATCTGGTAGGTGTTAAAAATGGATTACTCCTGCAGTCAGTTGATTATTTTTCATCAGTTACCAACTGACAGGCTATCAAGAAAAATGTGGCTGAGGAATCTAAATTTAAAGCGACCACAGAAAAACCTTGCTGTAATGATAATCCCTACTGCACTGCTTTGGTCGGTAGTGGTAATCTGAGATGGAAAAGTTTATTGAGAGCAGTGGGGACATGGTATGGCTGGTAAAAAAGAAATGTAAAAAAAAAAAAAAACATTTTTAGCAGTGGCACTGCATCCAGTTTTCCCCACAAACACAAGCCCTTGACCAGACATTGTCAACATATTTCATGCAGTTTATCTCCTTATCAAGGAATAGGGTGGATGCGCATTTATTTATAAATCTGGACAGGATCTGGAGATACCCAAAGATCGCTTCTGTTTACTAAGTAACTCTGGATCCAATAAGCAGAAACCCTAAATTAGGATTATTTTAGGTTTAAGTTTTACACACAAAAACTCCACTTACATAAGATAGAAGCTTGCCTATAAGACAAGCCCTACAGAATGCAAACATTACTGGCCCATTAAAAAATGTTTTAGTAAATATCCAAAGAGCTAAATGTATAAAGATAATGATGAAATTTACAAATCTGCAGCTGAAAACAACAAAATCAAAACTAATTTTAGATATTGCTATTAATTTCTTTTTTTAAAATTAACCTGAGGACCTAGGCAAAAATTCTGCACCTCACTTAAAAATAATTACACAGTCAAGCATTTAAAATATAATATGCCCTAGGTTCTTCTCACTCTTATATGTTTTATTGTTAAAAAACTACCAATTACACCTTTAAACAAACTCTGTACCTCACAGTGTTTAGAAAATTCTTTTTTTTACTTGTTCTTCATTTATTAAAGTTACTCTAAGTGGTTAGAGTAGCTAATAAACTCAGCATAGGGCTAGTTCATAATATTACTCAAGTACAGTGCAGCAACAATACTCCCAGAAGTACATTTTTGCCAAAATGTTACTCAAGTGAATGTAACTGAGTGAAAATAACTATTAATAAAACTATATGTCAATTTAGGTTCAACTCTCTGGCCTAGGGGCTTTTCTTTTGTTTGTTTTTTATTAAAACCTGATTGCAGGGAGGTTACCATTTTTATATTTATACACAGTAATAGTCCAACTGATATAATAAATACTCTTATGAGACACTAATTTCATTATTAAAGAATGCTTTACCTTAATTTGTTTGCCCTTTCTTGGTGGAACAAAAGAGGAAAAACAGAGGCAGTTTAACAAACCACTCAATATTCGTGTTGATGAAACATCTGAACTATTGAACCCTGCACTTACAGATTTACCCTCTCAATCAACCGCACCTCCACATGCTTTTCCCTATTTTTTTTCTTACACCCCAACTTGTCATTTTCCTCCACAGGCAACCAGCTTGGGATGAACCACCAGCTGTCTGGGTCAATGGTATCAATGCAATAGTCATCTGAGTCAGGGACAAATGTCACGTCCTTGCATAAATAAATAGATGCATGAATATACAGACATGTGAACTGTCTTCAAGAACTTCTGCCACATCACTCACCCCTTTCACCTGCCCTTGGCTTTGCCATCTGGATGTTGGCGTACACTGGAGAGGACATGTATGAACCTAAAATCTCACCTGAACTTGTGCTCGTATGCAAGTCTTGTTTTTTTGTGCCCTTGTAAAATGCCTGACCTCAAGCTGTTTGTATTTTTTTAATCTATCAACCCCTGACGCCTTATTCATTAACTTATTTCTAATTTCATTTCTTTTTCTTTGTGCAGTACAGTCTCATAAAACTTAGAATTCACACAGTCATGCATTTTTTGTGAGTTGTCTCATCTTGTTTGCAACATATCGATTTTTTTTTATTATTATTATTTTTATTATTATTTTACAGCTTTCATGCAGCTACCATTTTCTTTTAACAAGGGTTCCGGTAGGCAGATTCCTTTACTGTGTCCTCCGTTTGACACTGATACCGTTGAATGGCTCTGAATAGATCTATTTGTATGGCTAAAAACTGTAAGAACATTTCAAGACCTTGCAATAAAGTGTGACACGTCGTGCATTGAATGCATGATGAAGAGTGCACACAGGAGATCTAGCTGCAAAGAGGCTTTGTTTGTTAAGAGAAGATGTGCACTGACAGTAGAAATTGTTCCTTTAAAAGATGATGTGCACCTCTGGGGAATAACAGACTCAAGACCAAAGTGTAAAACTCTACAAATGATATACATTTATGACAGAGCTCTGCAAAGTTACTAGTCATATTTATTTGTTATTTTAAATAAATCAGCAAATGCTCTGCTAAAAAGCATGCTTTCAACCTAGTTAGCATTTTTTGATTGTTTATAATAATATCATACTTAAGAATAGCTAAATAATCAAACGTATACATAATCATTAGATTACAAAGATGGCAACAAAATAATATTAAAAACATATGGAAAGTAGTAAATAATAGGCTGTTCAACAGTTTATATGCTGGCTGAGGCAGTGAGAGGTGACTCTTAGAGAGAGATCTGTGAAGTTTGTTTTCATAAAGAGGGGAGAGTAATGAGCTTTGCTTACCTGCACTGTCTGCCCCTCATTATTTTCTTTTTTTTGTGAGTTAACATAGATAATTCTATAAATAGTAGTTTATTAGTCTGTGTAGGATATAGGTTTTATATATGCCTAACTTGCTGCAGTAACATTAGAGTGTAATGACAATCTCTCCATGTCACTAGTTTGTCAGGTCTGAGCTCCTGTAGTGCAAACAGCTCTGCCTACATAATGCACAACCAGCTCCCATTTAATCATAAACAGCAATTTTAAGGCAACACAAACATATAGCTTGAGACTTTCAGTTCTTAGAGGATATTAAATGATATACTTATGTATAATATATTACATTTTTGTAATTAAATCCCTCTAAATACTACACATTGTAGCTTTAAGCCAGGGCTGATACTGGGAATGGAAAATTTGTGGTCCAAAAATAAGCTACACTTTCTGCTGTAATACCTTTCTTGTTTGTATTGATACCTAAATGTGAAACTGTTTATTGCGCAAATTTGTCAGCTGAAAGAAAAAAGATCTGCCCCACATTTATAGTTACAGAAAAAAATATAAAATAAACAAACATAAACTAAAAAACTTTCTCCGAGCAGTGCAAGTTAGACAACACTCTGAGGAGGGAATCTAAAAGAATATTTTTACATTTTTAGTAGGTTGTTTTCAGATGTTTGATGTACTCACACAATCCATGTGAACAACAACATACATAATAAATAAATAAAAAACATAAATAATTCCTTAGTAGCATATACAACATAGATATGCTACTAAGGAATTATTCATTCAAGTCAAGCTGGATAAGCAATCCTTGACTTCCCTGACTTTTTTTTATTTTTATTTGTTTATTATTTCTGGCTGCAAATATAGCACCCTCTTTAATCAAAATATAAGGCAAAAGGAATTCCTTAATAAGTGAGATTCAGATTTTCTTAACACTTTTACCCTCATGCCCTAATGTCCATGTTTCAACACACATTCTCAGCCAGATACATACACAGTTTTCTTCCTTGCAGTCCGTCAAACACCAACCATATTTAGTTGAACCTGCATATTGAATTGTCAAATGAGTCTGCAAGAAAACCAACATTTATTGCTGATTTAGTAATACAGTGTAGAATGCTAATATAAAAGGAAGTGTTTTTTGTTCTTAAAGGTAGTGGCTGGGCAAAGGTTTTGTTTTGTTTGAGATGTTTTTATCACAAAAAAATGGGGGAACATTTATTACATTAATTTCTTTCATTTGTGCCTTTCCAATTAAATAAACAAAGATAAAATGTCATGAGAAAAAAAGAAAAAGAAAAAGAAAAGATGCTATAATTTTAAGAATGCCCACTATTTTGGGTACACCTATGAAGTTTCTTTTTGTCCCAAATAGCAAATCTGCAAATAACTTTAGCCATTTAGATGGAGAAATTATGATTTGGTGTAGTTCAACCTATTATCAGAATTGATAAGAAAGCAGATTGGACTTTGAATACAGAATATAGTTATTCACAAACTCATTCACACTTTTTAGAGAAGAACTGGAAGCTAAGTTGATACGTCTTTCTGGAAAGGTTCAACACCCATCCGGGAGCCAAAATAGCCAAACACAAAACCCATGCAAAACAACAACCTTAGAATGATAAGTGGGAGTATTGATTTACCTCTGATTTGGAATTTGCCTAGAGGCATGGGCCTTCAGTGTCATAAAAAATAACAGCACTCCAGCTACAGATTACTCCAATTTCAAGAAAAAGAAGTAAAACATGTTGAAACGTTTCCAGAAAAACTGGGCCAGTGTGTTTGCCTCCCATTTAAGCCTGTTTTGAGATTGCCATGACCCTGAAGACTAGTAATTTGAATCTAGTCGAGTGCTGCTGCTGCCCATTAACCCAGGTCCCATTCTATCCATGACATGTGGGACCTTGACATTATACAAATTTAGGCAACAAATCTGCAGCCACTGTAGAAAGTATCCTGTAATTATGCACTAAAATCTTCAAAGAATATTTGCAACGCCTGGTTAATGAGATTCAGAAAAGTGCGTCCAAGTCAGTACAAGCAAGAGCAACTTAAAAAATGGGCTTTATAGTATATATGAATGCAAAGATGAACTGAGGTGTTTTTAAGCCTTAATCTAGAGCTAGGTAAATTTTGCAAGCAGTATTATTTTTTTCTTTTTTGTGGTTTTTACAGCAATAGTGGCTTGTTTCTGGTATATTGGGTTGACAGAAAACAGGTATGAGAGACATGCAGCAAAGGACCACAGGTCAGATTCGAACCTGGGTCGGCCACGGCAAGAACTAAGGCATTCGAACATGGATAGTGCACGCAAACCACTGCGCCACCAAAGAAGAACACACAGTGTTAATCTTAATTGATTTCAAATCAAAGTTTGTGCGTCTCTGGTGAAGTTAGCTTGAGTTGGGAGACCAAGTAAAAACTACATTAGGCTCCTTGTTATACCTGATTAAACTACAATCTGATAATCCTTGTTGCTGCTCCTGGTTTGGAAAAACCACTGAGAGCCAATAGCAACCAAAACTGTGGCGCAGCTTAAAATGGATAAATTTAGCAGCTGGGTGCATGAGAAGTTTGCATATCTGCTCAGATGTGAGCGAAGAGACAGGGAACTACAAAGAGCTGAGCCGATGCTGAGCGGTTGATTTTACTTATGAGCTAAAAAGCCCTGAGCAACTCAGTGACAACACGCTGAGCAAAAGATACAGAGAGGCAAACAGAAAAAAAGAGAGATGAGTCAAGAGAACGAGAGGAGGAGGACACAAACAGAACAGAGACACACAAGGAAACAGACCTAAGGGGACGGATACTTACATACATAAATAAATACATCAAGTGTTGAAGATATTCAGACCTTTGCATTCTGGATTAGCACCATTACTTAGGCCCTTTTTTATTGTTCTACACATTTTTCATGCTTATTCATCCTTTTTCTGTATTTCCTGCTGTTATTCGTCATACCACTTTAAAGCCATAAACAACTTACTCAATTTCTCACTTCTACTGACAGAGAGACAAGGGGTTGGAGAAAAAAAACTCCAAAAAACAGTGAGATATGGCAATACTCTGAGCTTCAACTATCTATGACTTTTGATTCTACAACTGTCAAGTGTTGTTGTTTTAATTGGACCCCAACTCAGCTCGTTTCAGCAGTCAGATCATCTCAACTCGACCTCAAAAACAACAGCTATTCAGCCTTTCAGCTTATTCGACCGCACAGCCCCGCACATAAAAAGAGATATCTGCAGGGAGGCAAGTTGAGATGAAGATGCAATGACAGAGGCTATTTGGAGTGCAGAAATATATTGAATGAAGAGCTGACTGAATTGGTTATGGGAGGGTGCCAAGCTAAAAAAAAAAAAAAGAAAAAAAAAAGAAGAAACCTTTGCATGAACAAATTAGGAGTTTGAAAATTATAGGTTTGGACATCAGTTATTCATCCACTGTCTTTCACTTATCCATGATTGGGTTACAGAGGTCAAAGCCCTAACCCGAAAACTTCTTCTGCCTGGAAGGATCTGGGTGGATCCTAAGGTTTAAGGTTTTCCAAAGTCAGAAATGATGGATATACTATCGAGTTTTGGTTCTGCCCTGAGCTCTTTTTTAGCATAAGCCTCATTTACACTAGCCTTTTAAAACTGTGCCGAGAGCAGTCCGAGCAGGTTAACCAAGATAACTCTTGAGTGTAAATGGAATGCAACTGAACTGGACCGGGCCAGATGCAACCCAACAATGATAAATCTAGTACTAATTGAACAGTAGGGCTCGGCACCGTTCAGTTTTGGCTCGGTTCTCTGATAACAAAGAGTGCCTGAGCAGACCACGTCTTTGCAATTGCCATTTACACATCTCATCACCTGTTCACAACACAAACTTCTCTGCCGATTAACAACAAATGGCATCAAAAGAGCGTGGTGTGACGTGGGATGATGCCAAGATCAAGGTTCTCATGAAAATTTGGAGGACGCAATCCAGGCACATAAGTTCTGGAATGTTACGGGCGCCGCTATTTTTGTTTGTGTAATTCCACCCTGGGGAGCGGTAGTATCATGGACCACCAATCAGTGTTGTTTTAGTCAAGGATACTGTAAGGATGACAAAGTTATTTCGTTGACGCTCCTTTTTTTCATGACGTTATCAAGAACTGATGAGCTAAACATGGATCTTTATTGATGAAAACTTGAAAGTTATGGATGTGAGTTTTATTCGACGAGACACAACAAAATAAAAACTAGTGGGTGTTCGGTCAAACATTTAAAATGCATCATTGTGCTATAATCTGCTAAGCAGTATCAGCCGTGCTGTTGCATCCAGTTTGAACACGAACCCACCTTGTCATGATTGTTTTAAGGGATCTGACCCATATGCATAGAACCACTCAGAGAACAGGGGGAGAAGTTTAGCAGCTTTATTTTAAGGAATGGTTTCACAAAGAAGGATCTGGAACTCAGTGAACTGGTGAACCGGAACATAAGCTCTGGAGGGGAGATCACAGTGTTCTGTTCAGGGAGAGTAGGAAAGTTGACTGAAGCTTGAATACTGTTGGAGTGGGACTCACGTTTGAGGGGATCCTTGTTTATCCTTTAATCCAGTCTGTGTGGGTTTGTCCAGAGAAGAGGAGAGAGCGGACAGGTAGACATACGTTGGACCCGGAGGAGCAATGGAGTGGGCTGTCACTTGGATTTCCAAAAGGGACTTAAACGGCTCATGTGGATGTTTTCCCCTGCTCAGTGTGAACTCAGTTTATCCTTCCAGGGGGAGAAGGCCAGGCATCCAGTTACACAGGAAGGCTTCCTGCCGAAGAGCTAAGACAAAAAAAACAATATAAGATTCAGAGAAACAAAGGCTCAGGTTAGACTCAGCTAATCTCAGCTTGGCTAGAGTACCCAAAACTGGCAAACACTCTGGCGTCAAGGTAGTGACAGCCCACTGCTCAAATACTCCTCCATATAATGATCCAACGAGCTGCAGGTGTGCAGGGATGCCCAACGAGGATGGGGCACCACTTGGTGGTGGAGAGAGAAAAACACACAACCAGCCCACACAAACTGGATTCCTAACACACCTGCCATGCAGCCGTGCTCATTTTGCATGACCACAGATGGATCATGGCA
Organism: Cyprinodon variegatus; assembly: GCF_000732505.1. Lineage (NCBI taxonomy): Eukaryota > Metazoa > Chordata > Actinopteri > Cyprinodontiformes > Cyprinodontidae > Cyprinodon > Cyprinodon variegatus. Next base: position 1,249,257 of record NW_015150628.1, on the reverse strand, counting down.
GCAGCGGCGGGGTGAAAATAATCCAGAGTGGTCCGGGTGTCTGACAGAACACGGCCTGGATGGGTTTCAGAGGGGAAGTGTAAATAGGGCAACAATGTCAAATAGAGATGTCTAAAAAATTATGAATCTAGCTGATTCCCTTCTTTGTCGGAGAACGGCAGCTCTACTTCCAGCTCCCCCTGAATGATAGAACTCCTTAACATACCTGCAGCAGAAGCTGATTTCATAAGCTTCTATTTGGGTTCTTGTTCCTAAAGTACTGATCAAATTCTCACGGCCATTTCTTCTCTACTTTCCCTCTGAGATCAATAAAATAATTCAGCATAGATAAATAAATAAATAAATAAAAAAATAAAAAAATAAAAAAATAAATAAATAAATAAATAAATAACATTTCTTTAATTCAATTACAATTCAATATAGATCAAGAGCTGCACTTTTTGGGTCACCTCTTTTTTTAATGCATAAACCAGAACAACATTGGAATAAATTGGGCTTAAAATGGAATTAGAAGCAATCCTTTATGCTTTGTTTCACTTATTGAAGATTGGTTTGCAGGGGATATATTTTCTAAGAGATAAGTCTGGACACCATCATTTCCAGCTGCCCTCTCCAGCTCTGTCCAGTTGCTCTTAGTAACTGGACAAATAGAATCTACTGGTTACAGGCTGAACTGACCGATTGCAGACCTAAGAAGGCAGGTGATGACTGGATAGAGTGTAGGCAGACTGGATGATGGCTGACAGACTAGAAGCAGGTCTTCAGCACATTGGAAAAAGGTAGAATCAACTGATGAGAGACACAGAGTCCATATTTGACCAGAGCCTGAAGCCGACTCTAATCAAGGAGAAAACAGAGGGTGTAAACTTACACTGGAAAGAGTCTCATACAGGCTAGGAGGAGATATTACTGTAAATAGGCGTGTGAGAAATAGAGATCATTGGAAGAGAAGATTCTTTACACCAAAATGGGGATTTAAAAGACAATTATATAGATATTATATCCCATCCAGAGTATTGTAGGAAACATTTTCACCAGTAAAAGAGACTTCGGCCCACTCCCAAACCACCCCCTATGCTCTACCCCTTAACTATTGATTGTCACTACCAATGAAGCGTCACTCTTAGCTGTGGAGGGAGCTCTGATTAAAGGTGGGGGGTTTAAATGAGTATGGGACGCCCTCCTCCCTCCATCGGAAAAAGGAGAGCAGTTGTTATGGCAACACACTGACATCCCATGTACTTAGCTGTAAGCTCTATGGAGCAGGCTGACATGAAATCAAACATTTGCCTCTCTCTTGAAAGAAATGTATACGTTCAAATAAAACTTTTGGAAACAACATCTTTTTTTCCCTTTTTTCTAACTTGTGTTTTTCTGTTATTGTGACAAAGATGCAGCAAACCAGCAGAACTTTGAACATTTGATGCATGTATTTCCTCTGTAATTTTTTTGCCAATATACTTGCTGCCAAAACCCACTCACCGTACAAACCAAGTTGTTTGCCCTTAATGTGGCGGACCCTCTGCTGGAATGAACAAATGGAGGGTTGGTGCTTAAGGGTAGTGTTTTGGGATTTACCCTTAGATTTTTAAGAACTCTATACTAGGAGACTATGGAAGACTATGGGCATTCATAGCTACATGCCTTACTCTGCGCTACCCACAGGTAATTCTAAAACATTTTAAATATTGAAGCTTTATGACATGAGCCAACAGAAAAAAGGCAACAAAAAAAAAAAAAAACTTTTTCCCTATGAGTATAAAGGAAAAGAAAACAAGAATGGGATCAGGGTCAGAGTTGCAGCAGAGTAAAACACTTTTTCTTTGTGGTGAGACTTGAGATACAAACCTGGAAAGGTTGTTTTTGGACTTTAAGGTAAATAAGTAGCAAATAAGCTAAACTCTGTTAGTGTTACTATTATGAATTGAGAGTGATTGATTGTAAACCTGCCACTATAAAAAATGGAGAGGACGAATCACATAATGATAGAAAATAAAAGTGGTTTAATTGACAGGCAGACTTAAACTTGTATTAAAGTAACAATTTGCAGGTAAAGAAAAAGCTGCTGTTTATATCAGATAAGGTTTAAACCACCCTCCTCTTTTTGGTTTATTATGTGTCTTCCAGGTGCTTAGATTAGTGACGCTGTGCTGTATCTGTGGGGTGCGCTGCTTGCAGATGACAGTCAGTGTTTACAAAAGTGCTATTTTCTAAAAGTCCTGTATGGGGACCATGACTTGAAAATCAATTAGTGCTTCTTCAAGCTGGGCATACACAGTGCGATTTTTTTCAATCATTGCACGCAGCTACAGCTCACACTGTATGGCGAATTCGCAGTGTTTCATCGTATAGTGTGAGTTCACAGCTCCTGATGTATGTGCAGCACAAGACAAGACATGAACAAGACATGTTCATAGAGTTGCCTACTCCAGGAAGTACCTACCTTGTCTGCACTGTAAGCACTTTCTCTGCTTTGGGATGGGTGATGATTGGCAGAGTGTGATGATTCAGACTTAAAGTGAAGACTTTTGGCAGCTGATTTGCACAGGACAGAATTTTTTTTCTTTTATGTCTCATGTCTAAGTTAACACGTCATAACTATGTTGAAGTTTGATCTTAAAAAATTTTGTTAACTAATCAATAATACTGCCAAGTTAATGCTTTGCTGATCTATTTTCATCATCTCTCTGCTCAAACGTGTAGAACTTGATGTGTTTTCGAAGCAAAGTATCTGTACTTGACTTGAAGAACGGTCAGATGGTATGGCATGCAGAAGACATTTGATCTTTTTAAGTGAACGCTCAGTCAATCAGTCACTTTGCTCTTTATGTTGAACCTCTGAATAAATCCCTGGGGGGAACAGGTTGGTTATTGTGAATAAACATCATAAACGCCTCAGATTAGTCACACAAAAGGTGGTAATTGAGTGGAAAAATTGCTTGCTCCAGCTATGAGGAGGGATTTTAATGGCAACGTATCAGTTCAAAGTGACAATGAGAGAACAGCGATGAAGAGTGGCAGAGTTTAATTATGATTAATAGAAACCTGCAACAATAGTTTGTGCTCTGATAGTGTTGGTTCACTTTGTCAGTGAACATCCTTAAAGAGGAATTTCTTATTAATTAACAAAGACTACAGACATTTTATTGGAATGTTACCCTTTTGATACGACTCATATAATAACCAGTCATTTCCCTTTGACATTTATTTTTTGTTTACTTTGTTTCAATGGTTTCTCTGTATATGTACCCCCCATTTACAGAGTTCTTGGAGTTTTGTTATTTAATTAACTAAAATCATCACAATGTTGCATCTGTATTGCAGCTCCATAGTTTATGACTGTAAACAAGAGTTAACAACAGTATTTATACCAGCAGATAAGAGCACAGCTAAACTTTTTTTTGCCTGCTTTCAAAACTACTTGGGGCATGCTTTGGTAGCGCAGTGGTAGTGTGCATGACCCGTGTACAGAGGCCTTAGTCTAGTCTAGGCTTCAGTGAGTGAGTGCTTGTTGCTATGATGCGTCTTTGCTCAGCAGCTTCGCTCGTTGTAAACCAACCAATCAGCGCACAGCTCATCTAAATATTCATGAGCATACCATAAAAGGAAGAAAACCTGTCATTTCATTCTAGGGCTTTTAACCAGGCTTGCATTAGAGCTAATAGAAAAGCAAATATGCCATTTTCAGCCCAACCAATGTTACACACCCTATTCAGAGACCTTATGGACCAGCTCCAAATACCCTATATAATCATTCTATGAACCCTTTAAGCTATTCAATGAATAAAAGACAAAGCTGGTAAAAAGACAAGTCAAAAGACTTGCAGCTACAGTTCCAATGAAGAGTGGTGCTATAAAGTATTCAACTCAATTGGGGCAAATCAAAATGCACATCAAATTCTTCAGAATTTTTTAGTATATTTTGACTTTCCTTTCTCCATTCACTGCATAAATATACCTTAATTTGTGCTTACATATTAAACGGTTTCCTAATTAAAAAAACAGTTATTTTTTAGACTGAATTATTAAAGTGTGAAGAGAAGAACCACTATGAATAGCTTTGAGAGACACAGTACTCTTCTAACAATATGTTTATGGTCCATTATGTTGAATTGATAGAGTATTGTCAGTCAATTGTTGTCGGATAATCTGTGAAAACAATTGGCTTGATAAGAGCAATGGAAAACAACAAAACAAAGAGTTTTGGACATTCTACAAGTTTCTATGAAAATGAATCATGGATATAGCAGACTTCCTTGCAGTGAATGTGAATAAAAACCGTGCTTCAAAAGCACACTCAGCAAAACTCAGAAGAAATACGGTTAAATGTAGCCTACAAAGGAGAAAATAAAATAAAAAATAAGCCTTGCAGCAGAGGCTCAAGGATTGTGATTTGTCTTCAGCAGTCAGAGAGGGACCTGCTTCAGTTCACTGGCTCAGTTACTGATTGGAAATCAGACACTTTACGTCCGTGGAGTTGATTTAAAAGAGCATGAGTCAGAAAGACACAAACTCGCTCTACATTCAAGTCTCAGCTGCACATCCCTGATTTAAGCGTTTCTGCAACAAGGCCTTTCCAGGACATACGCACGCACACAGACCAAGACCATTATAAATACACCAAATCACTATAATTTTTCTGACGTTTAATTAATTTCATGCTGGATGACCAGACTATCCATCCATCAGGATTTATGTGCATTTTTCCCCTCACCTTCCCCTCTTATATCAGTTTCCTCTTTAGTGGATGCATTGATTAACCCATGTCAACATTTAATGATGTAATTATCTGTTTTTTTCCCCCTCCATTTGAAGCTCGGCACATATACAGTATGAAAGTATGAACAAACTAGAAAATCTTTGAATCTAAAGTTTTCTATGAAACAAAGAAAATCACTTTCCTTGTACCTGTACTTGATCTAGCACAGGTGCAAGTAAAGAGTGATCTTTTTTAATGAAAACGTCAGAAGAAAGAAGCCGACAGATGATGAGTTAATGACAGATGAGTAGCATTAATGATTTTTAAATTTCCTTTGTTATATTGCCTCTGACTACTGAGGACTGAGCTCTACTGAAAAGGCAACCAGCAGAAAACTAGTGGCACCAGGCAGCAGGTTTCCTGCCAGATAACAGCGGAAGCGATGGAGAATGAGATTTAGATGGATAGATGGAGTATGAGAGTGCTCTTTCCTGAGAGGCTTCCGCTCTAATTGAGTTTATGAAGCAGTGGACGCAGCAGATTGATTGAGGACATCCATCTAGAAGCACAGTGATCTCTACGGGACACCGCCTTCATTCTCCTTCTCAATCTTTCACCTGATCTTGCTCTTCCACCTTTATTCCCCATCTATTCGTCTCACTTACTGTCTTTTTTTTTTTTGCCTAGCTCTTGTCTTCTTGCCTATTTCTCTTCATTCTGAAGAGGCCTTTATCTCCCTTTGCACATTTTCAACTTTAGTCATTAAAAAAAGAAATAAATGCAAACCAAAAATAAAGCAAGGACTTGGTTTGATATAATTTGATAAAAGACTGTTTGTTTGGTATAATGGTTCAGCGACCAGCACAAGCTGAGCCTGATCAGAGGGGCTTGATTAACTTACTGATCTGTGTATCTCTCAAACTTTCCCTTCAACAGAACATCAGAGGTGAGGATATAAAACTTAGGCTGTTTTATCTAGTTGGACTGGACATAGTTAGATGAGCAGGCATATCCAAAGAAAGCTTAAAAAAAATCAGCACTTCTTGAACTCATAGACTTTTTTTTTTCTTCATGCAGATTTAAACTGCAACTATTTTCCAAAGCTCATTTCCAAATGCTCTATTCAAACAGAAAGACACTGAGAGTTAAAGTTGTATCAATTCCAAAACCTGACGTTCATGTTAAGGCTTTCTGCACACTGTAAATGCTGCTACTGATATCTCATATAGAATGTCAATTTGCAGTATTTCTGTTTAAGTAATGAAGATTTACTATTACGTATTGTGTATATATTTGTTCCAACAATTATTTTCTGTTTTCAAAAGACAGGCAAGCTACTTTTCCAAGCGTCATATTTCCTCATATTTCAAAAGGCCTATCACATAGCCCATGCACAACAAAAGACTAAACCCATTCAGAAGAACCAGGGCTGGCTATTTGATTTGCTTCTGACTTGGAACATGCAGAGGAGGATGGAACTCCATGCTGTTTAAATATATCAGAGCTCTATCTACAGACTGCTCTGGTTCAAGCCGATAGAACTGGATAGGTGTTGAAACATCCTAAGAACATCCTCTGTCATGGTTACCATGACAGAGAATATTATCTGATACATTATCCAATATATATACTCTGGTATTAATATTGAATTTCACTAGTCTGGTGGTCCATAGAGGGACCCTCTACACAACCAGTGAAAGAGTTAAAAATGATCAAGAAGAATGAATACAAGGTATGTATTTGGCTGAAGCCTCCTTTTTGCCATGATAATATAATGATAATTATAGACAGAGAAACAGTTCCCATGCTGATAAATACTGCATATACTGTATAAGTTCTGATAATTGGGATATTATCTGCATATTTGTTAAGAAAACTGATTTCAACAGCTTTTCTGCTGTTTTCATAGGTGCACATCCTGTGTTTGCCTGCTTAGTGGATAAGATTAGCATGCACATGTTTGCTTGTGTATTATACACAAAAACCTTTAGTTGTTCAAGGCCTTAGTGTGGATAAGGAAAATTAACCATATTTTTCCTTGGAGCCTGTGAGAGAGCAGATACCAGAGCCTTTACTTGAAAGCATTATAAAACTAATTTTCCAATGAATCTACATTTACACTAAAACTATTCCCCGGGTTGTGTATGTGAAATTTGGAGGTATGCGCTCTTTCCCAAAAGGAAAACGTCTTCCAAGGTTAACAAAGCACAGGCATCAATATACCCATCATTCTATATTTTCAAAAATCTTTCTGTTGAATGATGGTTGTAAAGCGATGTCTGACATTCATCTGCTCATTTTCATACATTAATATTCATTATTACTTTTGTTAGATTCAGGTGATTTTTGTGGCCATTGTGGGTTTTTCCTTTTATTAGAGAAGTACCAGCAATTGTCCTGTATTCAAATGTATATATCATCAATCATTAGAGATTTTTTTTTGTATTACTGTATTTTCACGCATCTTTTCTACTTTTACAATTAGTAGTTTGTTGATTTCTATGTGTTATTTATGCCACAGATTTAGACAGTTACACACACATCCACCCACCCACACCTACAGTAAACCTATTTTGCCAGCTTGTTACCCTCAAGACTATGTGTTGACAGCTGGTTGCAGACATGACCAGATTGATGGAGCTGTTGATGGCCAGACCTGCAGAGCTGCAGATGGATGTGTGTGTGTGTGTGTGTGGATGGATGGGCTGCTGGGGCTATGTGGAAAGCAACTTTTTACTGTAGATCAAGAGGAGGAAAGATATCCTAATTACTTTTATTGGTTCCAGTTTGAGCTGCTTATTTCTGTGTTTGATTCTGCTGTAAATCACATAATCTCTCATTCCAACAAGAAATTCAGTTAGTCAGATTGAACCTAATACAGGAAAATTACACTTGGAATAATGAAATCCAGACTCGGTAACAAATAATAAAAGAGTCGTAATGTTATAATTTCTGCAAAATACTTGCTTTCTGAATAGTGTGCCATGCGAGTTAGTGTTGTGGCAAATCTACTTGGTTAAGATTCTGGGCATTTAAACAACAGAAGGTTGAAAAAAAAAAAACTTAAAAATAATATGGAGAAAAAGATTTCTTCTAAGTGCCAGTTGGCATAACAACAAGGACAGGATGAATAAGAATGATGTGTCCATATTAAACTTTTGACTGTTTTGAGCTAACATCTGAGTTTTGTTGTAATTTAAAGCAACTTCTTCACATCCACATTCAGAATGAAATCCACTCATATTTGACATGCCGTTTGCCTTCTGATCCCCCCAGACTCAGCACTTTCTCAGCTGTGCACAGCTTCGCCTCCTCCTGGGAGCTCCCCAGCGGTCCACCGCATTAGCTGGATCAACCTCTGTGCTGCTGCAGCTCACACTCTGTGCTCGGCTGTCTCCTGCAGGACAAGACTTAAATCCTCCTTCTAGATTCTGTTTCTTTTCCCCCTGAGTATTAAATGCAACCTATTATTCCCTCTTACCAGAACCAATGTAACATTCTAATAGGTCTGCAGTGGTACATCAGTCTCCTCCTCCTCATACAGCTTGAAATGTCATCTCTCTTTTCTCTCAAATGTCTATTGTCCTTCAAATTCTTCTCTGGGTATTATCTGGCACAGCTTAATTCTTATCATTTCCCTTTTGACAGTATTTCTACAGAGAGGGTGGGTTTCTAGCACTTTTCCCTCCTCCTCTCGCCCCCTTTCCTTCTGTTTTTGCCTTTTTGTGTTTTTTTTTTTTTTTCCTTTGCTTCTTTCAGTTCTGTTATTATCTTCTACAGTGAGTGGCAGCTGTTGTCTTATCAGGCTTTGTCAGGTGCTGGTTGAATTCCCTTCTCTGGGTAGGAGGCACAAAGGTGGGCTGGTAAAATGCAAGTGCTCCATCCACATTGTAATGGGAGAAATGATGGATGAACAGAGGACTTTTCACTAGACACACCGTCTAGATCAAAATTAGCCAGAGATCCACCTTCAGCTCAGTGTATCTTTATAGGGCCATCTACGTAAGTACCTATTGACAGGAGGAAATAAACGGCTTATTTTACTGTATCTTTTCAGCAAACATAGCCATTTTGCAAATGCATTAAGTAATAGGTTTTTCAGAAAGCACAGATTTGTTACTGACATTATTTGAACTGCTGGGTTATTCCTTCAGCCCAAATGCTTGGATTATAGCTCTGGGATAGCAGATGACTGTTCGGAAAAAGCCGACTGATGTATGTCCAAAGATTTGGTTTCCTCTGTCACAGCATTGCCACTGTTTTTAAGGAATGCCACATTGGGAATGGGAATCATATTAAATAAGCAGCAAAATTCATATTAAAGATTAGAGCTGTTGGATAGTGGTCCAACAGCAACAACTTCTGCAATTTCTAGAAGTTGCTTTAAATAGTGCATTAGAGTATTTAATTTGCTGCATAGCTGCAATAAGCTATTCCATAGTTTTTCTGTATTTAAGTTCTACATACTTATGATAAGGCAACAAACCTATATTTAATTTTATATTTTCAGGAAAAAAGGAAATATGCTGTGTTTATACAATAATTTATTTACTTTATATACTGATAATCATAAATTGACCCTGGCAGATTTGGCCTAGCCTGGCTAAACCTTTTGATCGTTCATTAGAGCTAATTTCTACTTCAGAACATATATTAATTATATATAATATTTTAATTTTCATCAAATTAATGGGATGTAGTTTCTAAGATGCTTGCTATCTTATGAACATATTAAATAAATCATATTGTGTGATAAAGTGACCGGATGTTACAATTTTCTGGGACGATCTCCACTTTGGATTTCTTGTCTCTGCATAATTTGCCCCATGACATGTCCTTAATTCTAACTGTCAATTAGGAAAAAGTTGATGCAGCCTGATATGTTTATAATGTAGAATGCATGAGTTAGCATGATGCATACAAATATCTCTATTGTGGTAACTAGTTTTGCTGCAGTTAATGTTAATCTAAAAAAAAAAGTGAAGATAGAACAAAGCAGGAGCTTGTCACTACCAACGTGGAGCTTTCCTGTGATGTGTGTCAACATTTCCTCTACCCTACATAGCCAAAAGGTGCAGACACATACTTTGACAGTAAATTCAAAGTACTGCAAAAAAACAAACAAACAAGAAACTAGCAAGACATAAATTAGACTAACACACAATTCACATACAAAGAGAAAATATGCAACTAGGAAAAACAATTGCAAGTAAACACAATCTGCTTCAGATAAGAGAAGTGCTTTAGTCCACTGGGGTACCAGACCATAGAGATTATTACTTGGGTATTTATTTCAATATTTGAAATTTCCATTGCAATAGTAAACAAACAACAGGAAACAAATTATGACAGTTAGACTCAAACCCTTTGACAGGTTAACCCACAAAACAACTCAGCTGCCGACAAATCACCTGATCATGCTTAAATATGCTTGAATAAGACTAAAAAAAAATCTACTACATTAGGCAAAGCAGAACTGAACCACAATTAATAAGATTAATCAATTTGTTGTTTTTTTTTTTGGAACCAAAAAAAAATAAAAAAAAATGCAACAATTGAAATTTCTTTCGCATCATGAACTTTGCTAATTACTCAATTAGAATTGGCCTCTTGTTTAGTTAACCAATCAGAGGCAAGAATATAATCCACAGGCCATAGAGATGAAAGCTGGCACAGAAAATGGAAAATGAATATGTTAATATTGAATAATTTTGGTTTCAATGCATGAGGATAACCCTGAGCATCCTCTTTAACAGAGGCTAAGTTTACACTGCAGCCTGAAGTGACCCAAATCTCATTTTTTTCACCCATATGTATTCTCTATCTGACCTTTTCATGACAGTTTGAAATACTCAGATCAGATTTTTTTCAAAGGCCACTTGGGTATGTGGTCCTAAATTTGATACGTTTCTATTATTTTTAAATCTGACGTGTCTGAACGACCAGGTTGCATTCATCCGACCGGAACGTCATTAACTCAACAAATGTCCCTCTTCTGTATCCTCCAACATTGAAGCGCAAAGAAAAACAACAACCCTGGCGGACAATAATTCAGAGAGCAGGAAGTGGAGAGAAAGTAAATTTTCTGATTTACTTATTATTTGGCTATCCATGTTTACTTCTGCAAACACAGAGCACGCTCGCCACTAGTGACGTCATTTCATCCTCAGCTTTGCATTCTTGACATCTGTTGTATGAATGCATTACAAAAAGAAGATTCGATGCAAGTTGCATATACTTGGAAATGTGAACGACCAGGGAAAAATATCGGATTTCACAAAACAGTCGCAATTGGGCATTATGTCCTGCAGTGTGAACAGTTAGTGCATGTATTAACATCTACCAGAATTTGTTCTAAAAAAAAAAAAAGACTTAATACAACATTTAATTTTCCTTTTGGGTAAGTATAGTATTTTTTATTTAACTGGACTGAATAAGAGAAATTAAACATATTTAAGCTTATGTTTATTTGATTCATTTGGGTATTAAATTTATTAACTGAGGCACTTTTGGTCCTTGGATGTTTTGGCTTCTATTTAACAACTTAACATCCTTCTCTTCAGGTGGGAAACACCCCAAGGTGCCTGTTGGGTTGTTTTTATTCATTGTTGGAGTTTGATGCACAGTGTGACCTTTGCTATGAGAGGGAATGAATCTAATGAAATGAGACAGCATCAACTTGAACCATAAGGTTTTTTTTGCACTATACCAAAGCTATGAGCTGACAAACAACACAGTGGTATACAGAGGCAGATGGGGACTGTGAAGATAATACATCTATTTATGTTTCTCAGAAGATATCTTTGATATTTACCATGGTAACATGATGCAAGCTTGATTTCTCAAATTCAAAGTCAAGCAATAATAAATCTTAGCTACCTTTGTCCATATTTTATACCTACGTTTCCAAACCATGTAGACAGTTTAATGTTGAGCAACAGCAGGCAGCAAAATTGGAGGATGAAATCAATTATAGCTGCACCCGTTCTAAGCGCTCATATGCTGGGTGAGTGCTTCATTGTCACGGCTCACTAGGAGGATACCCAATGCTGTGTCCCAATGGGGCTGGTGGGAATGTCTGCTGTAAAATCAGAGCTGCTGAGAGCCCCTGCTTCTGCTGCAACCATGAGTATTAGCAGGATGACTGAATACACGATGGCAAAAGCAAAATTCCAATGTCCTGTGACCTGAATAAAAAACATTTATTCACTGGTACCGGGCCCCAGGGTGGCTGATGTGTTAGAGAGGAACAGAGATTGAGATGGAGAGAGAATCTTTGTGGACATGGTTTGTGGCATTTGGCTTTTTGCTCTCTGTGATGGATGTGGTCCAAACCCTTAAGACACAGATGAACTGTGACATCAGTGGCAGCTGGAGCTGATGCCCACAGCCTTGCCAGAACACACAGAATACACACAGAAAAGCCCAGTTTATATTTGAACTGCTGTTGATGGTTTATAGGCTAGTTCTGTCTACGTCATTGGGCCAAATGCACCCTATATGCCACTATATTGGATATCGACTACTGTACCCAGTGGAGTGATCATCAAATAAATTATAAGATAAGAAATAAAAAGAGAGCATTCTTTGTTGTTTTATTAAGCTCTAAAAATCTATTTTGTTCATACAACCTGCTCAAACGGCCATCTTGAGGACATAAACCTTTATACCGAAGACCTTTCCAATTTATTTTTTTCCCCCAGCTTTTATCGTCATTTCACTGTCAAAAGTACAGAGCATTAAAATGAACTCTCTGCATTTAACCCATTCACTTGGTGAGCAGTGGGCTGCCATTGTGTGGCACCCGGGGAGCATTGTGGGGTTAAGGGTCTTGCTCAGGGACCCAGAGTGGAGGCTGTGGGATTCCAAGCACAATGCCCTAACCACTAGGCCGCCACTCCCCCTATGTGATTAACCGCCATACTAAAAACAGGGCTCTGAATCCCAATGCTGCACAAATTTGTACATGCATTTCTCAAATGCCTAATGTATTAATTTAACTAGTTAAAAGCAAAATTGTAATGTGGATGTACCATAGAAGAAAATTAATCCTCATAAGCAAACTTTCAACCTCAGTAATTCTATTATTATTACTGTTGGTTTTGATACATTATGCATACATTAGATCTCTGTGCATATTGGATGTTTTCCTTGCACAGGGATCCCTCCCACAATATAAACACAATTATGTTTAGCTAACTGCTGGAGAAGCTCTGGTCCAATCATGAAAATAAATGTAATTTTGATTAAAATATTTTCCGATATTGATGTTTCTTGATTCAAAACAAACATTTAGAGTTCCTTTCATTCTCAGTACAATCTAACTATGTAGATACCAAAGCTTACTGCTATAATCTGTGCTATTATTGTTAATTGTATAATATTAACAAGGTAATAAATAAACAAAAGTCTAAAGAATGACCCTACAGTATATGCATATTCCTTTCATAAAGCTGCTAACTCTAAATATATACTGGTGGGATAAAAGGTTGAGGACACATCTTCTCATTTCTTCTCCATGGCTTAAATTGGGCTATGAGTAGTAGTAGTAAATTACGGAAGAGGATTAGGGCCACTGAAAAAAAAAATAAGTTAACTGATTTTTAAATTTTATTTCAGTTTAACATGGGAAAAAAAGTCAGAATTCTGACTTTTTTCTCAGAATTCTGACTTTTTTTCTCAGAATTTTGACTTTAATCTCAGAATTCCGACTTTTTTCTCATAATTCTGACTTTTTTTCGCAAAATTCTGACTCTAAGCTCAGAATTCTGAGTTTTTTCTCTGAAGGCCCTAATCCTCTTCCGTAGTTAATAGCCCAAAAAGCTACCGCTTCCAAAAGTATAAAAGAATAAGCCTTTGTGCTATAAAAGGTAAATCATTATTCATGCAGGAAATGTATGGATCTGTGTATGTTAGATTAGCAGTAGTGAAAGCAAACACTTAAATAAAATATATATTTTAGTGAAATAAAGCAGAGAAGGCAGAAAAAGTGACATTTAAAAAATGGTTTTAAAGATGGTTCAATAGCAAACAGAGCGGTTAGCACCATTAGTGTTCCTAACTCTATTCTATTCACCTCTTTGTGTACGTTCTTCACTTGCCATGTGTCAAAGGTTTCATGAAGGATTACAGCATTTTTTATTCTTAATAGTTGGCAGGGGTTGAGCCTTCCAAGTACTGAAATAAAGCAAAAAGCTCTTTATTTCTGCAAAGCTTCCGTGTTCCCTCTAAACTTATTCATGCAATAACATTGCGACACAACCTATATAGGTAGAAGCGTGTGCGTTCAGAAAGTTAATTTAAGCTACTCAGACTTAATATCATGTTCTTAGAAATTAAATGCATCGGTGTTGAAATATATATATAGTCTGTTAATTTAGATTTTTAGATATATGATTCAATATAAGTCAGAATCATTTGTTTTGAATCAGGTTAAACATTTTCAGCATCATTTTGAGCTGAAGCAAAGGTACGTATAGGTTACATGATCTAGGTAGATACCAATCATCACATCAGACATTGATGATGAGTGTTCATTCACTATCTTATATGGGTTTATTTATTTCTGAAATGTTTATTTCATGAAATTGATAGAGTTACTCAACATATTCATTTATGGATATAACAAATTTGTTGCCTGTACTGCTTAAGTGTCTAGAGTAAAATCTGTCAAAATTAACACCTCAGCCCTAGGACCACAGATCAGTCTTCTATGGCATCAGATAATAAACAATTATACTACCAACACATCCTTAAAGGTCTTTTCTGAGTTAAAAACTTAACTACTTTTTATTTAATGGCTCAAAAGCAGCAGCTGTAGTATTCCATGAAAGTGCATGAAGGCAAGATCGATACAATATTTTTTTTAACGATTTATTCAAACATGACACATGGGCAAATATAACATGAGTAGCTAAAAACACTTCAGTAAGTCAGATGAAAACTTTATTTGTACACCATTTTTATATGCATGAAAATGTTGTTTATGTCCCTTTTTTCTAAAAAAAAAAAAAAAAAAAAATATTGGTTTGTTG
>NW_015150628.1:1212219-1234353 GCF_000732505.1 Cyprinodon variegatus | reverse complement strand
TATATATATATATATATATGTATATATATACCGGTCCAAAGCAGCCTATTGCTGCTCAGTACAAAGGATCATGAAACTTTTTTTATTTTTTATTTTCTGGAGGTGCAAAAGCTGTACAAGAAATAATTAAACTTTCCCCTTTTTCATTTTTTTAAGCTAATGTTTTGACAGAGCACTTAGATACAATGCAGTTTCTTTAACAATAAATACACAAGTGCATGTCTATACCAAACAATGTAACTCACAAAGATCACGAGCTTCATACTGTATACATGACATAGAATGAAATTCAAAAGATCGTCTGTGACCTTTGGAGTTATATTGTGTGACGTATGATAGGTGGGTGCCTAGATCTAGAATGGTGTGCAGTCATGAGTTTAAAATCTGGAAGCGCTTCATCTTTTTTTTTCATTGGTCAAATTAATGTTTCAATGCTTCAAGCAGGAGCTCAGTCCTGGAAAAACACCATACAAAATCTGACAGAAGACGAGGAAACAACTGAACCGTACAAGATAATCTATATATTGCTAAGGATCATGGAGCTCAAGTATGTCTACCAGGTTGCATTCACATAACCTTCGGTAGAATACTTCCGTTGTGTATTTTCTGGAGAGGAACCGTTCACAAACAACAGTCAGTTTGCTTGTTGGTGAGCAAACTGCGCCATAGTCTGTCGTTTATCAGGAGAAATTGAGTAAAGTCACTCTAAGCTGATGATTCAAAACAGTCTCAGCATTCCCACTGCATTAGATGTTAAAGCATCAGTTAGGCGTACTCAGTTTCCCCTGATTCAAGGTTTTTGGTCCCTCTTCATTCCACAAAAAAGTGGTCTTTGTATGCAGATGGGAGTTCCTTGTCTGTACGTGCATGGATGCTTGTGCATGTGTGCGAGGGGTGTGCATTGTTCACAACAGCGGCTCATCGGAAGCTTTTTCCAGTCCAATTAGCTTAACTTCACCAGCTGTTTTTTAATTTAGTCTTTGCCTGAAGGTAGTCAAAGATGTCCAGCCTGGAGACACGTACACACACACATGCACACACACGAGGTAATAATAAAAAATAAAACTTCTAGAGCTTTTGGACCACAGGGAAATCAACGCTAAAATGTGTCAGTTTCTTTCCAATATGTCAGCATGATTGTTTCTTGAGATCCTGGCACACTGGAAGCAAAATTTCCCAAAGTGCAGGAAAAAGTTTAAGTCAGCTAGTGCTCACACTGTCAGCTAATCCGTATGACAAACAGGCGCCGAGAAAATTTTAGAAAAGTTGTCTCTTTAACTTTGCTGGTAGCTTATCCTCAGGCTCTGTTTGTCCTGAAGGACTTGTTTTGTCTCTAATTGTAAATCCTGAAGCCGTTGTCGCTCCTCCAGTGCTGTTTGTTCATTCTTAGATTGCAGCGCTTGAGGTCTGTCAGTGTGTGAAGAGAATAAAAAGGGTCCAGGTCCCGCTGTGAACATTTGCAGATCAGAGTACAGAGCGGCTTCTCTTTGCAGCTGCAGTCGCAGAATCCTTTATGAAGCTGGCTGCTTGGGTACATCAAGGAGATTGAAATCCAGGATGAATGTTTCAGGACTGCAGAGAGAACTGAATACAAAACAACCAGTACAATATGGTGTCTCCATGAAAAAACATGATCTGTTTTTACTCTGGTCTCCATCCTCTTTCATTCCCTCTGTAGAGTCTCCTCCTCTGCTCAATGCTCCCCTCTGTTTAGATTCCACATACAAAACAGTTGAGGTGAGGGTGAGATCTGGTGATTGCTTATTGCTTTGCTAACTTATATTGCTTGCTTTCTTATGCATTATTTTGTCTATGACTTCTAATGTCAAATTTTTCAGACTGTTTTAATAAAAGCCGACCATGGGTACACTTGGGTAGCCTCTATATGGCTTCTCAGGGGTAATTTTTACATTACTCATTTCCATGGTACATTCCAGCATTTTGATATTTGCTTTAAAATAAAATTAAACAGGAAACCTAATATGAACATTGTCAAAACTCTCACTAGATTCAATTCAAATTGGAAAAACAGCGGGAACAGTTAACTGCATACAGGTGTAACATCCATCTTTTACCCCATGTGTTATAGTAGAAGGGGTTCTTTGAGGAATTGGGTGCTTTAAGAGACAATTGAAGATGGACAGGTTTTGGAGGTGCTTTTAATTTCACCATCTTAGAACAACACATTAAAAAAGATTAGATTGTCTTGAGTTTGGTGCAGGATCTGCAAGCTGCTGGTTTATTTATCAAAGATCCACTGTAGGCATGTAGAGATCATGGAAATAAGACAATATTTTAGAAACACTTTTGGTCTAATCTTCAAATGATATAGTAGTCAAAGTTTGGGTAGTCCTTATAAAACTGTATTTCACTGTTGGTTTTAATTACAAATAAAGCTTTGAAATTGTCTACTACTATAATAAATGCTCATTACGAGAGAGGGACATTCGAGAGGGAAGTCTGGGCCTACCTACTGAAACTATTACCCCAACGACCTGACCCCAGATAAGTGGAAGAAGATGGATGGATAAAATCTTGAACTATCTTTTAAAGAATCTCTGCTCAGT
Source organism: Cyprinodon variegatus (assembly GCF_000732505.1). Lineage (NCBI taxonomy): Eukaryota > Metazoa > Chordata > Actinopteri > Cyprinodontiformes > Cyprinodontidae > Cyprinodon > Cyprinodon variegatus. The sequence goes on along the minus strand of NW_015150628.1, from coordinate 1,231,786 downwards.
TCAGAGTCATCTAGGACAGTGTTCCCAAACTTCAGTCCTCCATGGCCAGGATCCTGCAGCGTTAAGATGAATCTCTAATTCAACACACCTGACTCCTGTAGTAGTTTATTAGCAGAGTTCTGCATAACTTCACTTTATCCTAGTGAGCTGGTTTAGCTATTTGATTCAGGTGTAAACATCTAATATGAGTTTGACACAACGGATCTAGTATGATATCTATTTTAAGGTTTAAAACATAAGATTATCTTTATTTTTTCTAAAATCCCACTGGTCTTGTCCATGTGAATCTACTATCATATGTCCTCTCATGTTGTAAGATCTATGTATCTTCATCACAACCCTTTTAGGAAAAATACGGTAAGACTTTTCTTCAGGAAAACCCAAAACCTCCTCAGGCTCCTGTTTTAAAATATCTTTAAATGTGACGGTATTTTGAAGCCTTAATACCGATTTTGGTACCTATAAGAAGTTTGAGAAACACTCCTTTAATGCATTAGGAGAGATTTAAGATTTGAGACAGTTCAGTTAAGGTTTTAAAGGCTAGAGAGCTTTTTCACCTAATGTGACACACTAAAAGCGTTTTCCCCTCATGGGACTAAAAGTCCTGAGGAAAGAGGGACGCTATGTAGAAAAACCGGAGCTACAACACGGCAAGTTAAATACACCAAAGAGCAAGAGAGAGCACAAGCGCAGATGCATGTGATGCATTTTCACACCATGCATATCCTATTGGTGCTTTTGTATTCATGATCCCCATTCTCTGCTGATCCCTTATTATAAAATTGAGTGAGCGGGCCCTGAGCAGCACTCGAGGCAGCTTCACTATGCAGGTTTTTCACATCCATGTATGGTGCAGTCCAGGAACCCCTGCAGGATTTTAAGCTTGCATTATACTTTTGATTTATTCTCTCTTGTTAAAGTTATAATTAATTGGCCTATTTTATCTGCTTTTGTTCATTTGCGTCTTTATTAAACATAAAAACTAAGACAGATTTATCTTGCTCACTGATGATTTGCCCAGACTTGCCAAAACTTTAACTAGTGCTGTTGGAATTTAAAAAATCCAGATATAAAATAATATGGAAATTCAAGTAGCCTTCTGCATTTGTGCAAATTTAATCATGTTTCTGTCTGGTTGTTCAGTGGGGAGCGAATTTGATGCCTGCCATGCTTTCTTTGACACTGTCGTCCATCATAGCTGACTCCTAATACACAGTAACTCGCACAGTAGGAGGACCCAGGGAGATTCATGGTTCATAAGATTTTGAAGCAGTGGGCAGCAACACCCGACAAGCTCTTGGTACCCATCCGTCAGCCTTCCATGGGTGCAGAGGAGCAGGTTTAGGCGGTGGGGAAAAAAAAGTGCTAAATAGGGTGTGACTGTGATAAGTGGTGCAGTTTGATGAGGTTCCACCACCTGCCTGATGTGCTGTAGCATGTGCCAGACTTATCCACTGCGGCATATCTGGTGTCCTTATGATAACAACTGAAGGGGAATTTAATTGGTAAGTCAGACTAGCTGAATGAAAAAATATTTTTCGAAGAAATATTGGTTTAAGATGGAATCCCTTTGCAGAACAAGATCACTAAAAACAACAAACCAATATTTTTTTTTTTTTTTTTTTTTTATCAGAAACGAAAATGTTTCTTTTAAACATGGTTGTGTGGAGAACCTGTGAACAGTCAGTAGCCACTCACAAGATGTAAAATCTATTTCAGTTAATTTAGGGCTGCAGTAAGAAGTTTATATAATCTCTTTTTGAAACTTGCCCTATTTAAAAGTAAATCCACCATCCTGAAAATGTACCACAAGTCAGCTGGATGCCATAAACTGAGGCATCAGCTTAAGGCTGGATGCTACTAGTGTGTGTTTGCTGGTAGAAAATAGCCTGGTTGCTTGTTTGATGGCGGCATTGTGTGTTATGCTTCAAAACCATCCTAAGTTTTTAGAATTTGTTTGAAAATTTATTCTTTCCCATCGCATAATCACTGTACCACTGATATGCGCCCTCCAAGTTGTGTGTATTAAAATTTTTTAGTCTCTTGTTTCATGTAGCTTAAGAGGCTTCATTATGCAAAAATAGTGCCTTAGCAAAATCTGCCGAATTTTAAAGGCTGTAAACCTTTTCAGGTTCAAATTTGTTTATGCAGACAACATTGCTCCTGAATGGCCATTTAAAAACTGTTACACTGACTCATCCTCACGTAAAAATAAACGCAAAAAGATGAAGACACAACAGCTAAAGCATTGCACTCAGAATGCAGACCACTGTACTGTAGTCCCCAACTTTGATCCTAATTCACATGCACTATTAAAAAAAAATATTTCAAGTTCTAAAAACATTGGCATCATTTCCTTGCGCTTCTACCAGCATTGCCTACATTTTTTTAAATGGCAGGATAGTGTCGTTTGACGCCAGCTTTAGACTCTTCTGATGAAAGCACTCATCTCCACAAACTCAGCATATTTCTGTTGTTGAAGGGGCTCTTTTCTGGCATGCCTCTAACAGTTATCTTTTAGATGTAGCATCTGACAGATAGTGGACCCAAAATGCCCCTTCTTTATTGATGAGCTTTTTTCACCTCCTTTAACAACTTCAAAAAATATATATATAAAAAAAAAAAAAACAATTCACTGGACTTGTTTCCAAGTTTAAAGACGTTTTGTTTCTGATCCAGGAAGCTTTTTCAACTCAAATGTCAGAAATAGTGTTGAGTTTGAGGCTATATACAGTAGCCCAAGAAAGCCTTGTTTTTGCTTGGACTTTTAACAACCTGCTCACCTCGACATAATAATCACTGACCAAAAAAATAGCCTATGGGTTGTTGCATGTTTACCCAAAGAAAACTCTAAACTACCTAAACAAGTTAAATTCTAACAATAAGGTGGTAGTTCCCTATATCCCTATATGTATATGAGAAAGATCTTTTTTACTAAACACGTTATTTTTTTTCTCACTGGTTGGATTTTGGCAATTTGAGATCATGCTGCCGCCATAAAATATTAATCTATTTTAAGATTCTTTTTACTTATCGTGACAAGAAAATCCAAAAAAAGTCAAATGTATTACATCTAAAACTATTTAGCTGCAGCTAATGTGCAATGCTTGATGGGTAAAAAAAAAAGAACATGTTGAACAAGCTTAGCTCCGTTTAACTCATAGTGGGAGATTGGGTTGTTTTAACAGATTTGCATCTTCAAACCAAAGAAGGGTCTCTGTACCTTCAACAGCCTCTGCAGAAACCCTGGCAAGCAGATTAACTGTCCTGATTCAGAAGGCTGCTGGTGTAAATCATTACAGGGCACACAGAACAGCAGCCCTAAGGGATATCTGAAGCCCTCAAATGTGACGCCAAATGTTTTGATCAAGTGTCAGCATGTGACACGTTGAGAATATAAATGTGTTACATTCTCAACAACTGTAAGGCTGTTGAAATAAAGAGGTCTTAAAGAATGGCTTGAAACTGAAAAAAGAACATTGAAGGAAATAATTTGCATTTCTAATATCCGTATCATTAAAAATCTAAATAAAAATAAAATTTTAGACCTGTAAATCCAAACATCTAAATTGCTGGATAGGCATTAGTATGGATAAAAAGTTCTTCTGTTTTGCTCCTCTATTTGGATGAAAGCATAGCCTCAGACCAAGCTGCTCTCTTGATGTGTAAGCTGTATGCGTCCAAGGCATGAATTACATTAGTGATTTGTTTAAGTGCTAGCAGTCATTCACTTGTAGTGCTGAGACACTTCATTAAGAGGGAGTGAAGCAAACTGCAGCGCAAGCAGCAGCACTAAACACTCGCATCAAACGGCTCCACTCAGGCATCCCTTGTAAAGGTGTTTTTGTATGCATCAGGGCTTTCTCTCCTTACACTCAGAAACCCTGCATGTTGGTAATAATCTATCTGGAAGCCGGTGTTTGCAGAGCCTTGAAGAAAGTATTCACACCCCTTGAGCTTTTAAAGCATCAATATGCTTTTTTTTTGTAATTTCATATGCTAGAACAACATAAAAAACATATAGGTGGAAATTAGTGATTGATTTCTGAGGGCAGTTGGTTGCACTGGATTTTGTTAAGAGTTGTTAAGAGGGTGAATCTGGAGGGAAACCATATTTCTTAGATTCCTATTTTTGGTTTAAAAAAAATAAACATCAATCCCTTTCCTTCCGATTTCCTTCAGTGATGCCCTAGTTGGTCTGACACAGGAAATCCCAGTGAAAAAGAATAGCGTTACCGCTAAGAAAAAATGAAAACCTCAAAGGATATAAATACTTCTGACGACTACTACGCTTGCATAGAGCTGAAAAAAGCAAGATGTATCTCAGAGGAGGTATTCAATCAATAAAGAAACACTGGCACAAGCTACACCAGGGAACTTCACAATGATCCTGCTCGACAAATTGAACTTTTCTGTCAAATTTTCAAGCATCAGTAGCTTCTTTTGCAGCTATAAACATCCTCAGCTTAGGAGACATTTCATCAAGTCCCTGCACACAATAAGACAGCTCACCGATTCATTTCACAAGTCTCAGAGAATTAGTGTTTTGAGAGAAAATTGTGTTTCTGTTTGTCTCCGGGGGGGAATGGAAGTGGAGTCTGCAGGCTTTTTGACATTGCAGAAAATATTTGACGACTGTGTACATGTATGCATGTGGGAGTCTGCACGTGGTTTGGATCATTCTCATTGCGTTTGCCTCTAGATTGAGACAAACACTTCCCACAAACCCTCACCCTCCTCTCTGGTATGAATCGCAAGGCTGATATCTCACTCTTCAGAAAACCGCAGGGCAAAGAGAGCTGACAACACAATGATATTCTTTCAGCTGATGAGAGGCCGAGGAATTTCACGGGAAAAAGGGATTCTGGGGTAAATAAAGTCTCTGTGTGGAGTTTGACTATTTGGGCATGGTGGAAAGGTGCTACAGAGGGGAGCAGAAGGTTGCAGAGATGCAGGAGGAGACAATGCAGAGATGTGTGTCAACACACTGAGAGGCCACTCAATTATTTAGAAAAGCTGCCATGTTCAAAGGGTCAGAAATGTCACCTGCTGCTCCGTCACCTTCACAGCTTATCCGCTTGGGGTTCGATCCAGTGGTCTTAGAAATATACAAATACCACACACAGATGCTGTTTTTTTCAGTTCTTGCTAAAAACAGTGAGGAAAATGCAGTTACTAAAAATCCCAGATGTGATATTTGTTTGCTCCTCCACAACACCAAAGCTGTGGATATTAAGGATATCAAAGCACATCCCTTTCAGGATGAACTCCATGTCTTTGCCTATTCGCCCTCTCTGTTCCTTCACACTGTCACCTCTGTCTTGCTGTTGGTGGCCAGTCCCTTGTGCTTGGGGTGCATGTGTGGTGAGTGGCCGTAGCCCAACGGCTGTGAGAAGAGCTCTGGCAACGTCTCGATGCTGAACTGCCGCTTGTGGGAGTAGGCCTGACGCCGGCTGTTCTGCTGGTGCAGCGGCTGGTGGTGCTGCTGCTGGATGGGATGGTGCTGCTGCGCGCCGATACTCATGTGGGTGGCTGTCGGGTGCGGGATGTGGCTCTTACTTGGGTCCCAGGCTTTGAAGGCCGAGCTGGAGGTGAGCGGGTGTGTGTTGGTTTTGGAAATCTTAGGTTTGGGCATCTGGGAGGCGTTGATGGTTATGGCCAGAGGTGCATGGACATCTGGAGGTGGGAGGAAGGGCTTGTCCTTGGGGTGGAAGTTGATTGGTTGGAAAGTTGGAGGAGACTGGCGGTGGGTGTAATCTACCATCGGATAGCTCTTGTAGTAGTCTCTTACACCTGTGTCTGGAGGAAAAATAAAAGAAAATACAGATTTTACTGAAAATATATTCAGTAGGATTACTGTATATGAACAGATTTTAAATGCCAGAACACACCAGATGCAATTTAGTTGAAGTGACATTTCAGTAAAACTTTTTGATAGGAGCTCATGCAACACATTCTCCTTCCAGACATGTCAAATATTGCTCCCTGGTCATTCCCTCACATCATTTATTGACATTCAGGGTGCATGACAGGTTGTGGCAGGAACTTGCGAAAATGTTCACTGAATTGCAAATTAATGAAGTAGCACTAACCCATCCTTTACCTTATCCCTAACCCTTAAACCTAAAGAAACACCAGTATACATGCCACCACACAAAGCTATCAAAAACAACTTTGTTGGCTAAAATTTGTTATGTGATACAATGTCCTCAACCTGTCTTTTAACTTTGGCATCAATATAGTGATAGGGGTGAACCCCTTTTGCATCAGTATGTGACGTGTAGGGAGATTAGGTCTAAAGCGTCAGTATTTGATGAGATGAGAGTCAGAATGTGTTGGCTCAGGAGGACAGAAAACAGATAAAGTGAAATAGCGATTCTCTTTGAGCTTAAAAAAACAAACACAGAACAAGGAGAAGCTTATGAGAGACAATGCAAGATACACGCGGCTTATTGCACTTCCTACAATATACTGAAAAAATATTTGACAAACTTTACGAAAAAGCTCCTTGAGAATTACCTTTCACTGGCCTCGCCCAGTTATAAACAGCTCCACTGTCTTTGTCGTGGCTGCATTTTTGTTTTTTAAACATCATTTCTATTATGGTTTGTATTAAACTTCTTTACCTGTTCTGTTTAGTTACACTTGTTAAAATGTTGAAAATTGAGAATGACCCCTTTTCATTTTCTATTCATTAAATATTGCAATTAAATAGATAAATGATCATGATATTGTCAAAGCTTATGTATGAATTTTTTTTACAATTATCTTAAAGGTATACTATGCAACCGGTGTAGATTTTCCAGCAAGGCTCCCCCCAGAGGGCGAAAGTAAAAGTGCACTGTCGTAAATATGCTCAGCTGTTCTCCTGGTTTCTCCGTCAAGCCAGGTGCGGTTGTTTTGAGCTTAGCAGACAGGCGAACGCAACGAATCACCATGTCTACTGCGGTAAGTGACTATTTTGTTCCAATTTTCAAGTTTAAAAATTTAGCACGTTTCCGACATGGGCTTTCGCTGTTTTCTCACTGGTTCCGCCATGATAACTGCACAAATATCGCCACTGCGTTAGCAACGAGCATGCCTTTCACTGGGGGCGTGTAGCAGTTCTCGCCGTAAAGCAAGACCGACTCTCGCGATGCGCGAGCCTTCTGAGCCTGTGGGTGCGGGCCGAGGGCTCCTGCAATTGCAAGTACTATTTCCCCTACAAACCACCAGGGCAGCCGAGAAAACCTTTGTTCGACCTGAAATGACTCATTTAATCATCCAAAACGTTATGGAACACATTGATTAACTGAAAAATGTTGCATAGTATGCCTTTGAGACTAACAGAATCTCCCTATTTTCATTTATTTCATTTAATTCATTATTTGAATCAGAGGGCAGCAGGGAGAACAGTCCATGGTGGGGATGTGAAGGGTCACTGATGATGTTATGGGCTTGGGACACTACCATGGACTCTACTGTGTTACTGTGACTCTAAACTAAATAACCAGCATCCATGAAACAGAGGTGAAGTAGGGACAATATGTTATGGTTCTCCCCTCTTGGACTTTGAGTTTTTAGTTTTTTTCATTCTGAGTAATTCTGTTTTTTTTTTTTTTATCCTTGGTTGGTTTCTATTTTTGTGATATATTTAAGTAGTCTTAAGTTGCTCTCTGTTGCCCCCTTGTGCCTGTCTCCTTCCCCTTGCTCTAGTCTCTTCCATCCACACCCGCTCCATATCAGCTGATTACCCCAGTCTTTGCTTTGTCTACCATATACACTCTTTCTGTGCATTTCTTCAGTGCTGGTTTCTTGTTGTTTGTTGCTTCCTTGTCTCTGGCTTCCTATGTGAGTTTCCCCGATGTTTGTTGGTTTTTGGTATTTTTGGATGTTTGCCTCAGTATCTCTTCATTAAACCTACAAGAACTAATCTCTGACTCACTTTTCTCTGCATCTGGTCTGCAAGCAACCTCACTCCCCATGTTGAGACAATACCGAAGCCTAGAAAAGTGTTTTTCAACCCTGGTCCTCAAGGCACACTGCCCTGCATGTTTTAGATGTTTCCCAGCTTCCACACACCTGTGATCAATTGATAGCGGATTATCAGGCTTTGCTGAACTGCAATCATCTGAATCAGGTGTGTGAAGTTTAGAAACATCCAAAACATGCAGAGCAGTGTGCCTTGAGGAACAGGGTTAAAAACACTGGCCTAGAAAACTAACAATTTAACTCAAAAATGTTTTATTTCAGTTTAAAATTTCAACCTTGTAGAGAAATAAAATTGGTCATGAATAAAATCATTGTCTCTTTTTAAATGGTTAAACTAAGGCAGCTTTTCAGAAAAAAAAAACAAGCCAAGATGAACAAACAGAAACGAACAGATGTAAGCAAAATGGAAAAGATAGCCAATGCTACCTGATGGCATGACCCATCCTGCTTATTAATTGATGACGTAGTGTTTAGCTGGTGAAAAATACATCATTTCCGTTTTCCTCATAGAACAGAACTTTGAAATACTGTGGTTCTTAGTGAGGGGAAGCTGGCAATGGACTACTGTTGAAAAATATGGGACAGCACAGTGACAATAAATTAAACAGACCCTCCCTTTAAAGAACAGCGTTTGTTGCTGTCCACTGAAGTGTTTCCACACATGTTGTCGCCAGGCGGAGCTGACAGCGAGATCCGCTCTGACAGTATTACTCAACATCCTCTTTAGTTCGCAGAATCTCCCATCTGGGCCACTGTTTTTCCTGAGCCCTCAGTTTTGTTTTCAACTCCATATTTCACATATTTCCTACTCTTCTTAAACATCAGCTTTGCTCTTTTCCACTCACAGCCTAAAAATTGCCCTAGGTTAAGTCTGAGCCACTGCATTATAATTGCATAAGCTGGAGCTGCATAAGGATTTTTGAGTTTTACAGCATGCTCTGTTTGGATTAATTGTGATGCAGCACAGAATGTTAAAGGAGCTATTCTAGGAGTGCTTGCTCTGTAAAATGCTAATTGATAACGTTTGAGACATCTAGCCTTAAACTTCAGTTTAATAGGTTTTGTAAACTTTGCAAAAACATGTTGTTGCAGCATGTGGTTAAAACTTAATGGACTTTTTTGCTTTTTACCATTTATCTGGCCAATATCCATCCTGCATAATTTCCCACCTTTATTAAAAAAAAAGATGTAATCAAATGTTTTTTCCATTTAATGCAAAGCACCAATGATTTTTTTTAGATAAGTTAGAATAAAAAAAACAGCAATACATTTTTTTTAATCTTCTGATAAACTTTGGTGCCTCTTAAAGTTGTGCTTTATATGAGCCCAAACATGCAGAAAAGAAGCCTTTTTGGTGGAAACGTAAAATCCTATGGCAAGTAAGCCTTCATTCTCTGGCACTCTGCATGGTTTTATCATTTTGCTCTTTGTCGGTGAGGGGGTGGAAAGAGAGGCGGTGAAATTTGATTTTATGTAAATGATGGTTGGTGTACCGATATCAGGGTGTTACAGAACTCACGTCGCCCTCACCTGCAGCATATTTCCATCAAATGGAAACCTTTCTATCCCTTGAGTGATTTTCCCTCATTTGTTCTGGCCATCCTTCCTTTCTAGCCTGTGTACATACATAGCAAAAACACCCTGACTCCCACATCATCTTCACAAACCAAACTTTTTTACTGAACTTCCAAAATACAGACAGCATTTAAGTTTAGCAAGGACGGAAACACATTGAACCACTTCTAGAGAGCTTTAAAAAGTGCTTATCGTTTTGTCATCTGAGGAGCTTAAGGACTTGCTGATCAATTAATCATCTCTCAGAGGAATCCACCCTTCATCGACCCCTGAGGTGGTCAGTACACATAGAAACTGTACCAAAGAAGGCTCAAGCAAAGAGCTTCTGCAACCAGTCAAGAACCTGTCACCATATCTACAGGTCATCTTTTACCTGACCATTACTTTTGTTCTTCCTGTGTTCCTTGAACAATGTATGATTTTGTTTAACCACTAAACAGGAAATGATTAGACTTCATCAATAGCTCTGTCCACAGATTGAACCGTCAGGTCTGACCTCCCTGCTTTCCCTGATAAGTTTACATATCCAGGTCAGGAAAAGGAAGCTAGGTCCCTTAGAGGCCAATTGAGCTGAGTTTAGTTTGAAAACTGACACATGAAGCATCGGCATACATCTTAAATATTTGTGTATGTTCTATACAAAGAAAACCACTATTTTGATCCCACTGCTACTCTAGAAGCTGACTTCCACAATCTGCCCTCTTACTTTCTCTTCAAACCATTATTCATCATTTCTGGCTGCCAGTGCACCTGCTCTTGTCTTACTTCTTTAATTAAAATAGCTATATTAAAAAGTGTTTGTGCCAAAGTCCTGTGGCTTTCCTCTGGCAAAGCTTTGTTGTTTCCTAACGTTTCCTAATCCTTCTATTTTCGGGATACGATTCAATTTACCCTCAGCATCTTTGGAAGCTAAATTTAGTTGTTTTCTCTTTTATAAAATATTTCATTTCCTGTCTATAATGCGACCAAAAAAAAAAAAAGTTGTTTAGGAGTTTTACTGCATCTCGTGTATACTGATGAGTTTATGGATCGCTTTTCCAAGAAAGGTTTTTAAAAGAATTGCAGGTCTGAAACTCTTAACCTCTTTGAAACTTAGGCCTTTTGCACACGGAAATGGTCTTTGGTTTAAACAGAAAGGTGTTATGGCATTGCTGCTGCACAATGCTGTATGTTTTCTCTGCAAATGACACCAAACAGGTTAGGGAGAGGAAGGAATTATAAACCGCTCGGTCGTATAAAAAAAAAAAACAATCTGCTTCTATGGGGACTTGCTGGTACATTCAGAGCTTAAAACCACAGTGGTGGTTCAATAATTGAAAGTCTCCTGAAGAAACAGTTGAACTTCTTTTTGTGTCATTAGAAACATTTAGGTATCTGCTGTTTTAAAAAGTTTTTTTTTTTTTTTTTTTTTTTTTTTGTGGCAATGCCTTTTTAAGCATTGAATGTTATACATGTGCATGGTGATGAGTTTTAACAAATGAATCGCCTACTAATGGCAGGAAATGTATCCCTATTTTTCTGCTCCTACTAATAAAATGTGCACAAAAATTAAAACTTAAATTATTCAATTATTAAATCATGCAAACTAAATAACATAAACAAAAAGCAATCTCATTAAATAGCATACTCTGGTTGTTATATTCACATCTCTTAGGAGTTAATAAAACATTAAAGTCATATTTAGATATCTGAAAACATCACCAGTGTAAGCAATGGCTCTATATTTTCTTATGCATTTTGTTCCCACAATGACCTGACTTTTTTTTTTGTAATCTGATTAAATCCAGATAATCATCAGCAGAGCTCTGACTAATATTAAATATTGGTTAACACATTAAGCCTGCTTCCGCTCAGCTCTGATAAGAATTAATCTCTGCTGCAGCCGTCCAACCGCATTTTATTAAAAAAAGATTTTCAAAAGAGAGCAGACTCCATGAGACCTGCTGTTTCACCTGGCAAACTGTGAGCTTTGCTATCCAAACTGTTTTTGTGCCCTAACCATGACTTTGTGTGCACAGTGAGGATCTCTGAACCAAGTGGCTTGTTTATTACCAACCTGATAACCAGGTGTGAAGGGATGAATGGTGAGCATTTGCCGCATTCCCCGTCAATATAATTTGGCCTCAGTTTAAAAAAAAAAAAAAAAAATTGGAAAGTTTTATAATCTCTTTATTTTAGTAATTTTATTTTGTTCAATCTTTAAAAAATGGAGAAAAAAGATCATTTTCAAAAGAATTGTAACAAGCTTATCAAATGTTAACTTGTGTTGACTGCAAAATATATATTATGTAAAATGTCATCAGATTCTAAAAGCAAATTTACCGAACCATTCCCCCAATGTTCTGCTTTAAATCATTATATTTTGATCAGAAAAAGCATTTACAGTAAAATGTACAGTAAATGTACAGTATTTAAACTTTAGAGCAACCCAGCGAGATTAACGCAGTTATTTTGGCTGATGATCCATGTAGGGAGCTGTGAATAAGGGTAGTGGCTTGGAGGCCTTTCAACTTCAAAGACTTGGAACTTATTACAACAGAGAAATAACCAAAATACAATTGGAAAGGTGCAAAAAGCTGGTAATAACTTATTTTATACATATACATAGTTCTAAAATATAAAGTGTTCTAGCCAGGGCTTTTTTGGAATAAGAAAATAACAAAAAAACAACAACAACACTGTACTGTGGGTGCCTTTATTCATATCTGCAACACTGTGATGTTAAGAGCAGGTACCAAATAGACGAGCATGTGTGTCCTCAAACTGGGACTGAGCTCAGTACTTAGAAATGGGGAGAGCAATAGTGAAGCATATTGCACCTCAGTGTGTGAGGGATTTGGTACTTTGAAGTGTTTTTCACTGAAATGTGTCTGACGCTCATTTTCGAGTAGTTGGTTCTCTGCTGCAGCCGCAATCAGCCTTTGTTTTTCAGCCACAGAGCAGAATAATGAGATGGGAACATCTCTATTTTCTCCACAGCCACTTTCCAGTTAGTCTACATATATCTTCCCCTTCCTTTCCTCTTCTTCCAGCTTTAATTGCGCTTCTACGCTATTCTCATTTTTAAAAACTTCAATTAAAGAACCTCTGTTACCATCTCTGTTGAGAGTAATCTGTTGCCCTTCAAAACTTTGCTTTTTTGTCCTAAACTCTTCAGTATCAGCATCTCATGCACTTATCTCCAGCTCTGATTGTTCCATTCATATCTGGTTGCGCATTGAGTCGATAAAGAGCACAGATAAATGTGTCAAGCTGTCCTTCCTCATCTTCGTCACTACTGTATTTCCTATACACGTGTGTATATATATTTATGTATATATATCTATAAACATGTGATGGTAGAGCTGTTCTAGTTCTTTATTAGTTTTTTTTTACTACTCTATGGGGATAATTCTAAGAACGTTACTTTGCATATTCATTACAGTATTGAAACACTGCACTAAAATGTTAAGCTGAAAATGTCTATACTGGGCCTCGGACCTGACAAAATAGGGTGAAGTTTTAATCAGTTAGCCAATGGTACGACAAGGGGATCCAGGCCCTTGGTGAATTTTGTGGACAAGGGTCTGTATTCTTTTGAAGTGCTCTCATTACGTTTCAAATCGAAGCATTCCACGTTTTACTTTCTACTTACATCTAAGAACTGCCGTGAAAACGTATGTTGTAACCCAGCAAGTTCTACTGGAGGATCACTCTCTGATCAAGCTCTTTCGTCAGGTAGATTAATCCATAAATACTGCATCTAAAATGTATAGTTTTTTCCTAGAAAAACCTTTGGTTAAGCTATTAGATAATGCATCCTGCTGGGTAGACATTCTTGGAGGAGACCGCTGAGCAGGAGAGGGGATACGGCTTACCGGTGTCAATGCTGGATGAAGGATGATGAAACAGTCCTTCTAGAGCTTAATTAAAATGGATTATTCAAAAGTCACCCATATACCTCTTAAATGCGTTCCCCATTTCATCCATTGTCAGCAATATGTTCTCTGTCTTTCATTTTATTTACAAAAAGCTTGTCTACTTGTTTACAACAGCTGAGATGAGGGTCTGTGTCCTGAGCTTGAGTTCACACTGTAGTTAATGGTGAATTTAAAAAGTAAACAATATATATAGTATTTAAGGCTATTACATATTTTTCATCTCTAATAATTGCTTATAGTTCACTTTGGTTAACAACCTTTAACCATTTGTCATGTTGATGAAATGTTTCTTTTGTTTTTGTTTGCAAAAATCACTCCGTCTACAAGGCGGAGTGATAGTGGCCCAAAAAACGTCCTAATTGATACCCAGGTCTGACAAAGTGCCTGTTTGTTTTAAAATGACTGAAACACACCAACAAAACACATGTATAGTTTCTCTAGCTTAACCCTATAATGCCAAATGTATCGGATTTGATACATACGGTTTCTGAAATGTTTTGCGTCTGACACCTGTTGCATAATTGAATGGTAAAAACTTTGCTCAAAATCCTATTTTACACAATCAGATATACCTGATAACAGCCAGTAGAAGACTACACAAAAAATAATCTTGACTTATCGCATAGTAATAAATTACTAATATCAAAAATGTATTTCTGTTTTTTCTTTTTACATATTTTGTTAAACGGGCAAATAAGGAATTCAAACAAAAAAAAGTAATTTTCTGTTTTGTTTTATTCTTGGATCAGGCTTTAAAGGGTTAAAAACTTTTGATTATCACTGCCCCTGTATGGCAGTGGAAATTACTTATTCTCTGGTATGTTAGTTTCTCACAGCAGGAGGCTTAGCAGCAGTATTGAATGCTGCATCTAAGCTACAGACAAGGACCTTTTACAATTTCATGTCTAAAAACCTCAACTATCCCTTTAATATAAGTATCAATTCTAAATTGTTCTCAGACAGTTATTGATTTCTCTTTTAACCAAAATCACCCACTCTTCTCTTCACTCTGAAATTTTTTCTTGATCTCTGAAAACTACTCCGTTACTCTAGTTCTCAAAAATGTTGGTGCAGATCTCAATTGCTTTATGCACCATTCCACTATGTTTTTAACTTAAGGCAGCACTTTTGTTTCTTGTCTTTTTCTACCCAATAAACTGATCAATCGAGGTGTGCCTGACCTCAGCAACCATGGCCAGATATACCTGGAATAATCAGTTCAACCAGTAATGAAAGAGGAAACAAAAGATTTGGCTTAAGTTCAGAAAGAAGTGGGGTTATGCATAGCTCCCATAGCATTGATGATCTTCATCCAACATCAAATCTTATGTTTATTTTTTAAAAAACCTTTTGGGGTTTGGCCCCTAGGGGGTCAGGCTACAGGTGTATCTACCCTTCTCAGGTCTAGTCTGGGGCCGCCCACACCTGCTATTAAGCATACATTCCCTCTGAAGAAGCTTTGTGAATCCTTCATACACGAGCATGCTCATGCATATATACCACTGGAGTTTGTTTCCAGGTGTTCACTGCTACACACTAACACTAAGCTGCAGCTACAGATGTATACCACCCTGATTAATGTTGTGTAAACACCATAGGTTCTGACTCTGACACACATGGAAAGGATAGCTGCTACTCTTGAAGATTTTCTGTAAAGTTTACTTTAGTTGTCTGTTGTCTTCTTTTTGCTGTAATGCTCTCTGTTTTCTGTTCCCCTTGTCTCTTACGGGTACGGAAGCAAACATCTAGGAGTTACTGTATATCTTCTGTGTTCTCTGTTTTTGCTGTTTTGCTTTATGTTATCTCTTTTCATACAGTCTTTCCTGTCTCTCTCTCCCTTCCCTTGGTTCTTATCCCCTCTTCCTTTCTCTCCTCCCTTTCCATGTCTGTTCTACACAATTTTACTTCCAAATAATATTCAATAAAGTTTAATATACAAGTATCAAGCAGAACCTTATGCCAATAGTCATACTGGTTTAGTTTTAAAAAGGAAAGCTGTTGGGCTGTCAGCTGGCTGTAGGACATCAATTCCCCAAGCTATATTTGCAAAACAATGCTGCCTGTAAACACAATGTTTATGATCAATTTAAGTCTGGTTTCTCCCCCCACCAGCACAAAAAAAATGTAGATATTATTTTTATTTTATTTTACTAACCAATGAATCTATGGACAATCCAATGTTATTCTGCTTATCCAGAATAAGATGGATAGATAGGGGGGCAAAGATATGCAAATCTGCACACTATGGGCAATTTAGAGATACCAAACACACTAACAGTCATGTTTTTGGACTGTGAGGAGAGAACCCCAGATGCTGGGGAGAACATGCAGGAAAAGCCTTTGCCAGGAATCTAAGCCATGACCTTGTCGCTGCAAGGGAACAGTACAATAACTACTCTGGTTTAATTATCGGATAGCAAAATGTAATTTAGGGAGATTTTTTAACAGAATTTAAACTTGCAGAAGCTAAAATATATCAGCTGAGGAGCTGAGGAGGATATTTACAAACAAAGAAGCTATCATTTTGAATGCACAACTCGTTTTTTGTTTTTTTGGCTTAATTATTGCTCTGTGTGGGATTTTTCTTTCAGCAATTGCATGCTTTGCAATCTATATACACCAGATTTTGATTATTCAATTACTATATTAGCTGATGACTCTTTACAAAAAATGCAAAAGTCATCAATGCTGTCAATTACGGTCAATTAAAAAATGGTTGAAGCAACCCAGAACGAGCAGCTAACAATGTTAATGATTGTGAATGAACAGTGTTGCCAATGATCATTGATTTTAAATCAAAAACCTAATAATAATAATTTAAAAAAGTCGTTTTTTATTATTGTTTTTTGACCACGTCCGTGTTAAATGACAAGTTTATTTGCTTTGCTTAACATTTTTTTTTCCGGGAGCCAAAAAAGTGTAAAGTCCAACTTAATTATGGGGCAGTTCTCATATCTTGCTTTTTATGGGTGTTGTTAGGTTCACTAATGCTAAATACCAAACAAAATCCCATTCACAAAACAAATCTAATATTTTGCGATCCTCAAAGATAAAGGCTAAATTAACCATTTTAATTAAAGATGTGCAAATAGACTGACTTAGAACAACCATTTGCACTTAAACACTGACAATAGGTATCAAAATATGTGTTCACACAGAAAACATTACATAGTAAATGGCCTATACTTGCATGGTGCCTTAAAAATTCTAACGACCCCAAAGCTCTTAATACTACATTCAGCCTTTTTCCCACATATTGATGGTGGCAAGCTAAATTGTAGTCACAGGTGCCCTGAGGGCAGACTTAAAGAGGTGGGGCTGCCATACAGAGGCACCAGCAGACCCTCTGACCACTATACAGTAAGAATCCAACGTGGGTAAGTGTCTTGCCCAAAGATACAACAGCTGAGACAGACCAGAGTTCAATTTGATTAATCTCCCTACTAATGTCTACATCCTACGTCAGTATTGTAACGGAACTGGGGGAAAAAATGTTCAGATATGTGACAGTTTATTGTACAGATTATTTTTGGCAATTTTCTCCCAAAGTACAGACAATTGATTTTTTTTATTTTTTATTTTTTGCCCAGTAACTATATTAGTCTATTGTTGATTGATGTCACAAATATAAATGACCAGCAGCAAAACGACTAAAAAGAGATGGCTGCAGCATGTTTAGTGATATGAAAGGATCCCATGAAATTACATAAATCCAATTAGGCAACAATAAAAGCTTTGAAATAGTTATCGACTCGAGTTACTGCGATGTATGAGAAACAGTTGTTTATTTTTAAACAAGAGATGCAATAAAACCAGGGATTTGGAGCTTAGTTTATCCTTTATTCATTTATAATTTTCACTCCATGACAACTTTAGTCAATTTGAATGTTAAAGACTAAGCATGTAGAAATGAAAGATAACCCATAATGACACCTGCTATGGTAAAATAGGCTTGTATTTTCCCTGTTTTTTCATTCAGGGCCACCAATGCATTAATCCATGTTCTATGCGTTTCTTTTTCCAATCAAAGACTTTATTACTTAGTATTTAGAAAAACCTCTAAACAATACAGTCAAAAATTGTCTACTTTCTGCTCAGTCGGAGTGGATGTTTGTACTTATGTCTGCGGAGATTCAACTCACCCACAGCCTTGAGCGAGGTGTACTTATTGAAACCAATTCCCAGGTTGTTGTGAGGGTGAGACAAGGCCATGGCCGGTCCCAGGGGGGATAAAGCTGCATTGTTCAGGTGATTGTGATCTAAGAGAGAGAGAAAGAATATAGTGAGACATGTTATCAAAAGGTAGTAAGAGCTTAAGTAAAGGTAAAGAAAGAAACTAGTACATCATGACCTCAAAACACAGCTGAATATTTTCACTGAAAAGTATCATGGAATCTGGAGGGATCTGTGATGCTACCCTTTAACTTTTACTCAGTTGTTATAAATTGTAGCCATTGCAACAGGACAGTTGTTAAGACAACTGAAAAGTTGATCTCAATAGCTCATATACAGGTACACTTTAACCTGCTGTGTCTCATGAAATCCAGGGAAGACATACCGATGCAAGGAGGAGAAAGTTTAAAAGATCTGTGAAATCTATTACAATCTAAAATGTTTGATCTTAGAGAAAAAAAAATTATAAATATTAGGATCTAATATTAACACATGCATAGTGTTTGCAATGTAGTATTATGGGTTTAAATGAGAAGGTTACACATGTTTGCACAGCTTTCTCTCTAGATAAAGCAAATAGAGACTTGAAAAGGGCTGCAAAACCAAAGGAAGTGAATTAACAGAGTTGGCTAAGAACAGATGGTTTAATTCAGGATATGCTACTTAAAAACAGCCATGATATTAAAGTGATAACTAACTTTATCAAAGGTACAGTGGAGGATTTTCAGGAAATTTTGAAAAGACCCGCCCTCTCCACTAATTTTTAAAAATGCACATGCACAACCCTGTAACTGCTCCCGAGAGGGAACCCCTATTAAACGCCCATTTCTCCTCGTGCGTGCTCTGTTTAAAATTTGCTGTTTGAATCGCTAATGCAAGCTTACTATCCAAAAGAAGATTTGCAATTTTTCCACAGACTCAAGGACCACTTATTTAGATGATCCACCTGGTAAAAGAACATCCTCCACTATACCTTTAACTGAGGGAATTCCCAGGTGTTCAGCAGTATACATTCTACAGTCAATTGCTGTCACATTTACATGTGATACCATCCGTTAACTGCTTCTATGCACAGTACCTAAACCTCAATTCATTTTTTAAATATCTAAGGATGATCACACCTTTCTTTTAGAGTTCCAGTGGGTCTGCAGTTTGTTAACTTCTTCACCAGTGGAAGGGAATGCTTTCTATAGAGCTGCTCTTGAAAATCAAATCAACATCTTATCTTTCTCCTCTCAGTGTACGAAAGAGGTATAAGAGAGGTGTATTTAGAGGTGACCTCTGATAGGAAAAAAAAAACTGTCTGGACAAGCAACTCGAGTATGGCTGGGCAATATTTTGAGTCTACAGGAGTATGCACTCTGCAGGCCACTGAGTAGAATAAATGCGTGAATGACTTTATGAAACATACAAGTGTTTCCCCAATACCTAAGCCTGGATCACTATTGAAGAGATATCTGCTTGACAAGAGAAAAGGTCTTCAGGAAGTTCTCTACTTTATGAAGCTGTTATATTTTTTTTATTATTTGTTGGCTCTGTTTCTTAAAAGCACAAAGACCTTTATAGATGAAGTCTGCATGTTACCTCTGGCCTATGTGGGATCTCTTTGGGTGTGTGATGGTCACATGGTCAGTAAGCCCACACAACACCATTTTTTCATAAGTTTTTTTAAATCACAGTAGCATAAGTATATTGGTTTGTTTTTGACAATTTTAAAGACATTAGTTCCAATTGTAGCGCGCACATTTGGTTAACTTTTGTTTATTTAATTTTGTCAAATGCTTAATATATTTTCTGCTTTCTTTTCTGGTGCTGTGGGAGTGCAATCAACTGGGGGAATGTGGCTGACATCATGGACTGATTGGGTGGTACCATCTAGAGTTCCACTATGGGGGAAGACCATGGGCTCCACATTTTAAAATATGTTG
>NW_015150628.1:1203138-1212209 GCF_000732505.1 Cyprinodon variegatus | reverse complement strand
GTTATTTTTTTGTTAATTTGTATATTGATATTTAAGTTTAATCCTTAAGCTAACTGTTTAGTTATTTTTTTGTTAATTTGTTGTAGATGTTCTCCCTACCTCTTCCTCAGTGTGTCAGTCTGGTCTGATCAGCCAGTATTTAAGTCCCCTTTGTTTGCTGTGTGTCAGGTCAGTTTTTTGTTTGTTCTGTTAGTTTGAGGTTTCATATGTTTGAACTTAAAACTTTTTGCCCTTAGTTAATTTCTTAATTTGACCTCTTTTAAGGGCCCTGGAATTTTTGTTTGGATTATTGTCACTTTGGGGAAATAAAACCTAGTTTTTTTGACAATCACCACTGTGTCCTCATGCTTGGCTGGGTCGGTCCCTCACAGGGTGCCCTGGCTTCTTCACCCCATTCATTTGCCTCTCTAAACTGCTGTTTTTACTGTATTCAACTCAAAACTAAAACCTGTGGTGTTGATATATATCGATATATATGTGGCAGAGGAATAGAAAAGCAAAATAACCCAAGTACCTTTTTTATCCTTCTAAACTAGCAGTCTTTAGGCAAGAAAAAGCAAAACATATTTCAAATATTTTTCTCCACAAGTGAGGAAATTAGAAGTAGTATTTATTGCAGAAGGCAACTTAAAGCCACATAGATGCAGAAGAAAAGAAAAAAAAAAGCTTTTTTTTTTTATCTTTAACCTTAAATGACCCTTAAAGCCTCTGAATGAATTGGTTAACTGCCCTCCTGAGTGTCATCTCCACAGGTAATAAATGTAATAAAACTGTCGTAAGCTGGGCATGAAGTTGCAGAGTCATAGTGCACATGCAAAAACAAGCGTTCAAAACTCGACACCCGCATCCATCAGACCTACAATAACTGCAATGCATCGGTGGAGAAGCAAGCGAGTTGGGAAATGGGACGAAGAGGCTGGGAGAAAGCCAGAGAGCGAGGAATGTGACACCAGTGCTGACTGATTGAATTAGAAATAGATCTTCACTTCCCCGTGTAATTGATATGCAGCGGTGACCGCTGTGTGTGGGGCGGCGTGCAGGGGAGCCCTGGCTTTGTGATGTAATTTTATCTGTGTATAGAATATGAGATGGTTTATATATTTTTTTTGGATAAGCACCTGCTCACTTCAGTGAAACTGAAATTTGAACTTCATCTGATTTAACTACAAGGCACAAGAAAAAAAAAGTATGACATTGGTGGTCTTGTAGTGATTACATAATGCAAAGTAATAGTATTCTTAGGCATCCTATACCAAGTTTTCAAACTATAGTGCCAACAGTAAAAGTAATTAAATGAACAGAGGGGTAGAAAGACAGAGGAAAGTGAAAGCCCAGATAGAGAGAGAGAAAAAACACCAGCTAATTGACGGAAAGGTCCTTGGCCGGTTTCCAGTTTGACCAGAGGGCTGTTCCCAGCCACCAGAGAGGGAGAGTGAAAGAGCGAGTTTGTTTATTGCAGCTTATATGTTGTAATGCGCAGACCAGCCTTATCTTTCTACTAAATGGGATTTACAGACAACCCATTCAGCAGTGAAATACATCACAAACGAAAGCATCAAAGTGAACAGCATATATGGAATTTGCTGAATCAATCTTTTTTCTATTTCAAATGATGAGTGTTCTTCTAACTGGTTCTAGTAGAAATTAGACTCAGGATGATACAGTTATCACAGTTTGTAGGACTTTTGAAAGTCAGTTTTCAGACTAAAACTACTCCTTGATCCTGTAAAGTTTGTTTAAAGAAATAACAGAGTTTTAAATATAAACATTATTTTCATCTTTGGCAGTGGACTGCTCTTCTTATATTTACATAACATCCAGTTTTGGATATCTTAAATTCACCATTTAAAAAAATCAAAATCAAATTTGGCAAGCTATGTACTTATTGGTAAACCATTTAAAAGGAAAGAAACAAGATCACATTATACAATATTGTTTGTTGTTTATGATATATGTAGTTTAAGGTTAAAATAGTAAAATCATTTTATTGTGGTACATGACTAGTTGAGATTAAGCAGGTCTGTATTCTCAGAAAAACCCAAAAAGGCCCTTTACCAACCCCTTTGGCCACCACCACTCAGTAATTATTTATTTCCCCATGTGGACGTAGTTCACCACCTCTAAACCAGAGGGTGTCAGCAGATTTGTTCTCATGTCCAAATTAATTTGACATTTTAATTGTTAGTATGTAAAGTGTAAACTGACAACAAAGATACAGTAATTAACTAAAAATGCTAAACACTGAATTTTTGCTCTTTTAAGAACAATTTCTTGTGTTTTATGGGGGAGAAAGGAAAATTATGTGTAAGTCTCTGATTTTTTTTAGATGTCATAAATGTTTAAATATGGGTTTAAATTTATTAGCAAGGGCTTTACAGTATGTGAGAGTCTGTTTTTCTTGATTTATTTAGAAAATACAGATGACTTGCTTATTCGTTTTCTTTCTGATAGAGTGTGATTAGTGTAGGACGACCAAGGACTGTTTTTTTTCTGGTTACCATAGAGTTTACTGTCCCTGTCATAGCAGGCACGGATTGGGAACAGTTTTTCGGCCCTGGTTTTTCCATCTACACCGGCTAATTTATGGACCCCCCCCCCAAAAAAAAAATAAAATAAAAATTGAAGCACAGTCAAAGTTGTACGTCTGAAATTTGAAACAAAATACGAATACACGTTGTGGATTAACCAATCTATCTTCAAGCATCACACGACAACCATCACCAAGACTTCTATAATGCGGTTTTACTGGCTTTGGTTATTAACATGGAGGTAATAAAAAAAAACAGTGGCTGCTGCTGCGTAACGTCCACACTTGCACAAAGCCAGACAGACACGCACACACACATACTAGATCTACAACGTAAGCCAGAGTGTTGTAAAAACACCAGCATAAAACAATACACTATGTAGGCAGACAGGTAGTTCTTCAAGAATGAATACATGAAAGCTCAGCGGTTTGTACGCATTCACTGTGAGTCTAGGTGGCATGTAGGCAATGAAATGGAATAATGTAATACATACAAAACCCCATCATGCACCGCAACATATTTTTGCAAAATATTCAAACATAAATTCGCCATATATAAGAGGAAGATCGTAGTTTGGTTTAAAGAAAGCATTGTGGTTTTATTATAATTTAGAGTGTTGCAAGGATTTTACAGTTTGAAGAAATACGATTTTACAAGTAAAAATTGAAAATTGCACAATATGCCAACCGTCACAAGGATGTGCATGACAAGGAAGGGCTATATATATTGCATGCATCATTTAGGTAGTTAACGTTGTATTACTTCTTGAGATATTTACTGTAACAGGTAGGTGCTTCGGTCGAAGATTAAATGTTGGGGCCGGTATGATTTAAGGAGGGCCGGCCCTCACACGCTGAAATTAGGACCGGCCAGTCTGAGCCTGCTGCCTAGCCACCCCTTTGAAAATACCTTGGCTCCAGAACTGGAAAGGTGTTGGCTGTCTATAAACAGATCCTCTTTACTGACCAGTGAATCTATACGGCTCCACCAGGGTAGCCATACTTGTTTGCTGCTTTTCTTATTAGTGCTATCCTTCCTTGGTCTCATAGATTAAGTGTATATAAATCTTAGTATACATATCATCTTTTCTCACTATAGCATGATAAAAAAACAAAAAACAAACAAAAAAAACAGGCAATGCAGATACATGGAGGTTGTGCCTTTTTCTTACATAAGTTTCCTTTTTCTTACCACAGAAGATATCAGCCTAATTTTGCTATAATCCCTGTTTAGTTTTTGGCCCTAAGCTGCCTTCACTGGATTTTCATGTAGACTAAAATGAACACATTTAATTCTTTTTATTTATTTATCCACCAACAGATATCCTATTGTTTTTCATTTTAATTGGCCAATAAATAAATGAGGGCAACATTTAAATGGTCTTTGTCTAATTTATTAAGAGTTTCCACCCTGTTTTGTGAAGCTTCCTATGGCAGTCACTTCTGTTAACATGTGACTGTGTGGCACCCTGATCCAAGAGGAATGTATCCTGTATTCTGCAATATTAAATATATTCTCTCTGAATGTCCTACATTTTTGCCTGCATGTGTTTGTCAGCGTGCGCATGTTTTTGATGCACCATTGTACAAAAGCCTCAGAGGGGAGGCACTCATAAGGATTTACATTTATGTTTATTAAAGAGAAGCACACATAAAACTGAGTGTGAAATGCGTAGAGGCTGTGAGAGTGATGAAATGTTTGTGGACATGTTTCTGAGTGCATCATCTGAGGCTTTGCCTTGTGCGACGCTGCGTCCGCAGCTCCTAGGTGAACGGCAACACTGAAAGTTTATTTTCCATGTGCGTGCTTTCCTGCCAGGGTGCATTTGTTTTGGTTGGTATGTGTGTACCTTGTTTGTGTGTGAGAGACAGTGTGTGGGTGCAGGCAGTCAGCAGAGCACCGCTGGGTGATGGCCTAATTCGGCAAGGCTCAACATCAAAGAGGCTGACTGCTGTAAGGGCTTCAGCCGGCCTTACTCTGACATGACTACAGTCTCACACACACATACCCGCATGCACACACACAGATAAAAAGAGGAAGAAAAAAATAGATGCAAAGAGGTAGGAGTCACAGGGATGAAGAGAGCCCTGTACTGTTTAATGCATTGGGTACACTGTAAAATATGAACAGTTCTTTTGAGTTAGAAAAAAGGATGGAGTTCCCTTAAGCAGGGCATACACTGTAAGGCCCAGTCCCATTTCTCTCACTTGCACTCGTTTTGGACCCTAGCACTTGGTTTTGCACATTCACAAGGTTAGTATGTCAAAATAATTTAAACAGCTAGGGGGAAGTGCCCTTCATCCCTTAAAATGTTCCCTTCAGATAAGGTTAAGAGCTGACTTGGAATGAAGTGGCTTCTCAGAACTCATTCAGTGAAAGGAAAAATGCTGTCCGGCTGTAAAAAAAAAAAACTAAAAAAAAAACTGCACAAATGTAAGTATATATTTTATATTTTTATAAGATATACAAGTATATATATATATATTAAGTATATTAGGGGACTCTGATTTCAGCCAGCGTCTTTCATCTGGTCCGGGAGGTGCTGGCCGGAGTTGGGGTCCTTCGGTCGTATCAGCCGTGGGCTGGATCCCATTGTGGATCCCGCTGGCTATGAGGGGCTTGAGTGTCCAGTGTCTACTTCTAACCAACTTCACCGAAGTAAGATTACAGATTACCGTATGCATGACAGCTTTTTAAAAAATCACGTTATCAACATTTCTATCTTGTGAAGAATTGCAACAGTCACTATAGCAGCGTAGATGGTATAACGTTACACATAAGTGTCACAGCACTATTTTACTGCACAGCACGCACACGGTAACTGTCATAAGACATGAATTTTCAGATCTGCGAGTTATATCTCTGTAGTTCCTGGGCCAAATCATATGAAAAAAATTATTAACTATGTAAAAATAGTGTTGGACCCGACTTCAGTTTTGCACATGACATCATGTCATCAGTGCCCAAGGAATAGGTAAAATAACTGCAGGAGCCGGCGTTTCCAAAAATTTAGGAAAATTGGGAACAAAAACACACCAAAGCTTTTTTATTTTTTATATATATATATATATATATGATATAGGAAAAAATACAGAAAAAGATCTATACAGTATTTACAGAAGAGACAAACATCTTACTGTAATTTCAAGTACATAAGTAAAAAAAGGCAGTAGATTTGTAAAAAATCTACTGCATTTTTTTCATGCCCTCAGGTGGAAAAAGGGTCCCAGCTTTCTCGCACACCCCATCTTCTAGCTGGCCCAGCTTCACAAGTCGTTTTCCTGTTTGTATGACAGGCGGTCATACAAACAAAACAAGCTGGTAAAGTATCAAAATACACAGAGCGGATGTAGATTTGACCAATCAGAGGCCTCCTGTCTGCGGCACTGTCTGCGGTCACCTGCAATTTTGGAGAGGTGCACCAGAGTGTCTGCAGAAGAAGCGTGTGTGTTGCATTCACTGCAACACACACGCAGACGAACTGGTTTCTGAGTATAAATCAGCCTTTAGAGTCCATTAGAGATGTAATTTATAATTGATTTGTATTCCTTGTATCTTATTGGAAACTGATATTTCACAAAAAATTTGTCGTAATTAATTATATTGCCATGACTGTTTATTCATTTAGAGATGGTTGTGATACTTTGATTTATTAATTCTGGTTCATAAATGGACTTTTTACGTTTTGTATTATATTTGTTGTTCAATATTATGCATGTGTTTGGTGAAAAGTTATGAGTATGGAAGAGTTTCCATGCAAAAGGTTCTCACGCTGTGTTTATGCATGATGTAGGGGAACTAATCACTGAAGTTTACAGGCTATTTATTACCACTATCTACTGGGCTGGGATGTAATATTACAACTAGTGATGTCTGGGCCTAAGAACTTTTGCCATTTTCATGCCGATTCTTCAGTCGTACAAGAATTTTTGGGATCGGGCCAAGTTTCAGCCCCGTCATACATCTTGCGTTGTGTAGTGTACAGGGGTTAATGAGGGCGATTAGCCTCTCAAACATGTTTGAAATTCAGTCAGCCCTTGTGAGGTGTTTGTCAGCAAATCCGCATGTTCAGAAACAAAAAAGCTTTTTTTCTTCTTCCAGATTGACGAGTGTATATTTTTTGCAAGAGATTAAGTGATATTTCTTGCTGCTGTTTCTCCCTCTTTACAAGTCATCTTATACATATTAACTGAGGGAGCACATAAAGCTTCCTGGGTTGTATGGCTGCAATATGGGGACCTCATTAATGTCATTATCATTAATATTTCTTTGTTTCTATAATTGTTGTGAAACAAACAAACTATTGTTGTGAAAGGTTTTCGCTGAAGCTAATTCCCTCTTTTCTTCAAATCAAGCACAGCTCCATAAAGAATGAACAGATTTATACATCACCTCTGATCTGTCTCTTTTTATCTTTTCCCACTCACCTACTTATTTCTGCAGCTCTCTGTTTTACCTCATAATTCTCTTTGTGAATGAAAGATGGGCCATCTGTTGCCAATTTATGAATCAAAGTGTGTAAGTACTTCTGTGTGTATTATTCTTCTTAAACTTTGGCCACAGCAGAGGAATGAGTGGTATTCTTTTTATAATACACATGTGGGTCCATAATGTACCACTTATTCCAACAATAAGCTTTACAACTGCAATATTTCTGACAGCTGGTACTTCTTTTCTCAATAAATCACACTGGGTGTCCACACCATGTCTGATAACAACATTTGTCAGATCCTAGCTCACCTATACATCGTCATGAGTCCGACCCTGGACCCGCCGAAGTTTGCTTCTCAACCTGACATCGGAATGGAAGATGCCATCATTTTACCTACTGCAGCGGGCACTCACCCACCTGGAGACCAATGGGAGTGCAGTGAGAGTCATGTTCTTTGGGTTTTCCAGGACTTTCAACACTCTCAGACCAGAGCTGCTTAGGGGAAAGCTGGAGGACACTATAGTGGACAAACATCTTGCTGCCTGGACCATCAACTACCTCACAAAATGCCCTTAACCTGTATGGCTGCACAGCTGTCAGTCAGAGGTGGCAGTCTGCAGGCCCCCCAGGGCACCGTTCTGTCTTAGTTCCTCTACATCTCGGACTTGACCTACATCACACACACCTGCCATCTCCGGAAGTTCCCTGATGATTCAACCATTGTATGATGTGTTTCTGAGGGAAACGGGCTCCTAAACAAGAGTATCAATTGGTCATCATGAACTACTTTTTGGACTGGTGTGAGAAAAAAAAACACATGATTCTTAATACCAGTAAGACCAAGGAGATGGTAATGGACTTCAAGAGAAGACCCCCACCTCATTCCCCCGTGAACATCCAGGGGCAGGACATAGAAAATGAGGAGAATTTTGAATACCTGAGGGTTCACATCAAAAATGAATTGGACTGGACTCTTAACATCAACGCCCTACAGTATAGAAGAAAGGCCTGAGCTGTCTCAACCTCCTAAGGAGACTGAGGTCCTTTGGATGGAGCAGGCCCCTACTTAGAACCTTTAATGACTCTTTGGTGGCATCAGTGTGTCCTGAACGCTGTCGTTTGTGGGCCCCTGGCAGCACAGAGCGGGACAGAAAGGGACTGAACAAACTGGTGAGAAAGGCCACTTTAGTCCTAAGCTGCGCTCTGGACTTTGGGATGAAACGGCTGAGAGGAGGGTTCTGTTCAAGCTAACATCCATCATGGACAACATCTTTTACCCCATGCTTCAGAGTGTAGAAGAGCTGAGCAGCTCCTATAGTGAAAGACTTTTACACCATGTTTGTAAAAAGGAGTGCTACCGCAGGTCATTCATCCCTGCTGCCATTACACTCTACAATGTGTTTTGCCATATGCCATGATCATGGCGTTTGGACATTTGGAACCAGAGTCCATATTTCATCTTGACATGATGGCCAGAGAAGAGAATACAAGTTTGGCTCACCCCCATGTAGTGTTATTTAGTGGTATCCTGATGCCCATTCACTGCTCGCTATTTCAAAGAGGGTAAAGAATCATTTGCCTAAAGGTTACTAGTTCCTGTTTAAGCAAATCATTTAATAAAACATTTTTTGGCCAAATAATGTTTTATTCACCTCATGGATTTGCATTGTGAATTGGTCTGAAAATATTCCAATTTTTGTAAATTAGTGAAAAACTAATTTGATCATATCCCAAATTCTTCCAGATAAACTTTGGTTTTTCAAACACAAGATCCATCTTAAACTGTAATATTGTTTTCAACCATGTTTCCCCTTCCTCTTTGTACAAAGTAGTTTAGTTGAGTTGAGTTTCATTAGTTTTAGTTAAGAGTTTCAAACTCAAATATGTTAGACTTGGAGCTGAATGATTTTTGTTAATAAACTCTTATATTTTGAACAGAAGTAGTGGTGAATTTATTCCATGTGTGTGCAGAATTACTGTAACTGTTTGACCATGATTTAAGCTTGCATCACTCTTTCATTTATTGTTCTAACACACAGCTAGTAGGGGGTGTGTTCATAAACAATATATAACAGCCGAAATAATATCTGATTAAATAAGATATTTACCAC
>NW_015150628.1:1199016-1201983 GCF_000732505.1 Cyprinodon variegatus | reverse complement strand
CATCCATCCATCCATCCATCCATCCATCCATCCATCCATCCATCCATCCATCCATCCATCCATCCATCCATCCATCCATCCATCCATCCATCATAGTACTGATAAATGTTGTTAAATATGAATTATAATTCCTCCTGGGAATGCTGGGTGATACCAACATGAGGCAACCTCTTTATTTTAACTGTTGAATTCTCCACTCTGGCCACATGTTGCTTGACTCACAATCCCATTACTTATTATCACTGGTGCCCTTTCCACACTTTCATGCCCCTTGCAAATGTACGCATTAACATGCCAGTTGGGTTTACCAAATAACACAAAAATTGGAAAATTTGTTCTGGGTGCTTAACTTGGTCATCAATTGTTTTTGGCAGTCAGTATTATACAACACTCCAGGAATTTACATCCTCTAATGAATCGGTCCTACTGGTGCTAAATGTCATGTCATAGTGCTGATTTTTCCACAGCATTCTCCTTTCTCAACCGCATCTTCATTCTCCTCCTCTCTCACTCCATTTACTGAGTAAATAAAGGCTAAGCCCTCAAATAGGCCATTATTTGCAGTCTCTATTCCACACATTTCAAACAGTCCTGCTAGTCAGCATTTCACACAATGCGGTAAACTGCGGTGCATCAGCACTCACGCACACTCATGGTCAACTGGCAGTAAAGACTGGACAGTAGTGTTTCCTTCAAGAATATCTCCCACTGGGCAGATAGCTGAGGAGGATATGAAGAGCCCCAAGTGAAGAAGAAACTGAATAATAAACAGAGGAATCAAAGAGATGGCGGACGGGATGTAAAACAGAGAGACATGAAAGGAATTGCAAGAGGAAGATTCTGCAACTCTTGCATTCACACCTAAAACATATGCAGAATAAAAGATAAGAGTTTCTCTTAAATATAATATTAAAATACTAACTGGCTTGCTGCTGTACTCGCTCAATTTCTAATAATTCCTTGGCTTACCTTTTAAATGTAAAGCTTATGCACTAAAGAAATTCTTTTAGTTCCAACTGAAATCTTGAATCCCGTAAGAATGTTTGTAAAAGCTGTTCAAGCAGTGTGGCAGAGCTGGGTCATGGCTGACTAGATA
The DNA here is from genome assembly GCF_000732505.1 of Cyprinodon variegatus. NCBI lineage: Eukaryota > Metazoa > Chordata > Actinopteri > Cyprinodontiformes > Cyprinodontidae > Cyprinodon > Cyprinodon variegatus. The sequence goes on along the minus strand of NW_015150628.1, from coordinate 1,200,887 downwards.
GTGTCTTTCACGCACACAAATTTAAGAAGAATAAAAATGTCTAAATCATAATAAAGATCAAAATATCCATGCCACAAGCTACCGTGATTTCAAATAAAGTAGATTATTAGCATAGCTTTTTTAAACCAATTCAACCCTCCTTAGTGTGTGTAATTTTGTCTGCTCTGGGTTTGATTTTATGGTTGCTAAGTTCTGAGATTGATTAATGGGTCCTTCATCGTGCCATCTAAGTGACAAAGTCTTCCCTCCACAATCACTTGAGGACAATAACATATATTTCAAGGAAAAATTGTTGATTTACTTGACAAAAGCACAGATAATCGAGTTCAAACACTCCAACTTCTTTTAGATGTTTTCCATTTTATTTAGGCCCATAAGTTAAAGTCTAAATATCCTATCTAAATTTTTAATTTTCATCTGAAAAGATTCTCTTTTTCTTTAATCGGGTCAGAACAACCTGTCAGGTGGTTAAGTGTTTGTGTTGGTTTGTGTAAGTACTGTACATATGTTTAACAGGTATACTTTTTCCTTCTGAACTTGGAGAACTGGTGAATAATTTAACTCATCTGAGAGCTGAACATGCCCTTTCATCATAGAGGCCAAGCCAAGCAGCTCCCTAGGCTCCTATTTACATTTACTAATCTCTGAACACTGGTTAGACAGGATACCTGCTGCAATTACATTATAGCTTTTATCCGTTCTGAGAAAATTCAACTTTTAACCAATTTCCTGGAATTCAGTCAAATTCTTCCTCTATATAAGGGGTTTATTACTGGAGAGGTTTTGCAGACATTACCTTTTTTCCATACTGTTGTAAGTTATACAACTTAATAAGTAAAACCTGTGCAGAGGATGATATTCTAATGATATACCGAGCATTGGGTAAGTAAGATTTAGCTTCCATTACTTGGATACAATCGAATCCAAAAAAAAATTAACCTTAGTTTCAATCAAAATTGTCAGAAGGCCTTACACGTGTTCAGACTTAGGAACTGAGCGGAAAAGGATGAGGAAGGTTTATGGTTATGTTATAGAAAAATCCAAATCTCTGAATAAATCATAGAACAACAATTATGGACAGCAATGAGTGACAGCCACCAACTTCCTATTCGACTCAGTACATTTATGTGAAATTGCTCCACAATAAACATCTCAGCTTATTTTGGATACTCTAATGCTAAGTTACAGAGTGGTCTGTGCAGCAAAGTTCACTGTCATTGGAACACATGACATATGAACCAGTTTTTGTTGGAGTTTGAGGCTGGTAGTAAATTGGTTAGCTGAAGAAACCCTAAGCTCAGTTTTAAAAATGTGCTAACAGGATTATATTTTGATGCTGTCCTTTCTCAGGCGCAAAGAAATTGGTCAGGGCTAATACTTAGGTGGATAAAGGTAAAATACATGGCAATCCTATCAAAGCAAACAGAGAACTTCCGACAGGTTGCTATTTCTAGGAGGATATCTCTAAAAAAAACAACCAGATCTACAGTGGAATGGTTTAGTTTAGAGTATGTCGATGTTCATGTGTTGAGGTGTTCCTCTCAGGTCCTCGCATGCACAGGGAGCACGTGCAAACTCCCTGCAGAAAAGCCCCAGGCCTGCTCTGGGTAGCACTACCCACTCTGCAGCCTGCAGCAACTGTAATTGCAGCAACAGGTGGTTCTTAGTATTGATTCAGGGGAATGAATAAAAATTTGTGTAGCTCTATTAAAATAAAAATGTATTTGAAGACCCCCCACCAGCAAATATTTGTTAACTCAACTCAACTAAACTCAACTCAAACTTTATTTATAGAGCACATTTAAAACAACCGGGGTTGACCAAAGTGCTGTACAGGAATCACAGTTAAGGAACATAACATAAAAACTGAA
>NW_015150628.1:1185864-1198451 GCF_000732505.1 Cyprinodon variegatus | reverse complement strand
TTTATTCGTTCATTCTAAAATCTTTATAAATTGTACTCATATTTGCCGTCTTATTGTCGCTTACCTAGTAGCAGCAGTCTCAGCAGAGAAACCCAGACATCCCACTATCTAGACACCACCTCATGTTCCTCTGGTGAAACCACAAAACATTGCAAGGGCAGATGAGAGACATAGTTGGCCCAGGGTTTCCTAGACTGCTGCTTGAGCCTTGTTCCAATACACTAAGCCTGGAAGGTCTCCAGAGGTAGGTATCCAGGGGGCATCAACAACAAAGGCCCTAGAAAATTCACTCAACTCCTCTTGATATGGAGGAGCAGGGGTTCTGCTCCGAGCCTCACCTGGATGACCGTGTTCCTCCACCCTGCGGAGGACGGTAATTTCAGACGCTTGTATCCAAGATCTTGTTAGGTCATATGTGTATGCATTTGGGTTTGTTTGTGACCCAAATTACATGACTATACAGTTTGGATAGGGAGGTAGATGGATAATTAAGAGGTTTGATTAAAATAAGTATTGATATTTTAAAAATACCACGTCATATTGCTTTCTTAGCATATAAAGTATGAACAAAAGAGGAAAAGGAGACCTTGATTCGTCACATATCATGTTGTGCTAATTGGAGCGCTAAAAAAAGTAATGTGTCTGTCAGCATTACAACCCTCTCTCAGACTGGTTTTAACTCTTTTACAGGATCATCAACAGTGCAAATTTAATTAGCTGCAGGTTGATTAATGAAAGGATAGCTTCATCTGTGGTTCATTAGCAGTTTATTATTTTTTAGGAATGATGGCTTCTTAATGAGAAGAGATTTGTCATTTTAGAAAGAGGAATTTTAAATCTGCATATTTCTTAATGAAATGAGGTCCATAAATGTTTGTGAAGCCAATCTCCTTCTAAAAACTACTCCCAGATGAAGGGTAAAATGACTACAGACATGGTCAAGGACAGGGGAAAAAAAAGATACATGTGATTTGCCAGGTTGTGTGACAGGAGCATCGCACATTAACTTAATTATTTATGTATGCATGCAAAGTAAAGGAAAGGGCAGGGGCTACGCATATTAGCTGCACTGTGAAATATTAGAGGAAAGACCTTTGATGCACCAAAGGGGACGCAATAAAAGAAGAACGGGTGGAGGAAGATAAGAAGTGGAGGAGAAGAAAGAGCCCGGATGACTCAAAGGGAAAAGGTTTAGGAAGGAAATTGAAAAAGGAGGGGAAAAAAATGCCATGACCTAATAAGTTTTTAGTCCTGATCTTAAAGATTTTGAAAGAAATAAGTAGGATTCTTGGTTCCAGGGCTTGATTTGAAAGGGATACAAATAAGAAAGCAGCATTTGTGTGTGCGTGTAAGGATGCTACACATGCTAAAAGACATTATTACACTAGAGTAATCTTCTGGTTTCTCTAATTTGATGTGGAATAGATAAAGACAGCAGTAGTTCCATGAGTGGGTTTTCCTGTGTATGTTGGTTAACAATGAGCTGAATGATCTATTTCTAAAACTTCCCCCACTTCACCGACACACTCACCACACAAACGGAGGTTGTGATTATAATGAGTCACTACGGCATTTTCTAGAAATCGACAAGGAGACCAAAATATACATTCTGAAAATTCTTGGAATGAATAATCAAAACATTTTTTTTTTTGTTTGAATATCTCTAAAATATACATAACAATGACATACTTTTTCTGTTGTACTGCCAATGATACATTTTTGACAGTCAACGACTGTAGGAAACGTCTTTAATGGACCCTGAATTAAATCAAGTTTTAAAATTTTAAACACTTTTCAAGAGAAAAAGAAGTAAAAAGTAGGAATCATCTATTTTTTCCACCAATAATATAAATAATCCCAATTTGCTTTTTAAATACTCCAACCCTGTTCAATTATACTGGTTTGTTCTGTAGTGCTAATTCAGAGGCCTACAGAATTGTTTTACCATTCCTTGAAGTTTTTTTTTTGGTCATGCTACAACCACAACCTTCAATGTACTGTGTTTAGATTTAATTTGAGAGAACAAAAAGTAGGACGGATTACCAAAGTAAAAGGAAAGTGATACATTGTTTCTGCTCCTTTTAGTTAAACATCCATAAAAAAAAAACAAAAAAAACAGTTGTTAGAAATTGAGGTAAAGAGTCCTTCGATTACTGAGAGAAGTAGCCGCATATTATGATTCTGAGTACAAATCTTGCTGTTCCATGAAGGCCTCAGGTATTTTTTAGAGAACATATTGAAAAGAAAGGAACATAGCCGGCTGGTTCTATGTTCCATTTTAAAAGCAGTGCTGTTGGTGGTTCCTAGGACTCAACATAATGACTATGGGAGACAGAGTCTCTTCAGCTGCAGTCCTTTAACTCTGCAAAGGTTTCATGCTTTCTATAAATTTTGCCAGAACTCTTAGGACATTAAAAACTTTTTAACAAAAACAATCACTTAACACAGCTTTTAAATTGTAAAGCAGTTTGTTTTTAAAGGAGAAGTCCAGTCATATTCAGAATTCAAACTTCTGAAAGTACTTTAAATATAGAATTATTACGTAACTGTTCAATAAATAATAAGTGTTTTTAATTAAGAGTAATTTCCTTTGAATGTGCATTACTGAGGCATCCATGTTTGTCAAAGAACACAACTGCCACCTACCGTTTTGTGATGTCATAATGCAGTATCGGCTGTTGAGCAAGTTCTAATGCTGCATCTGGTGTTTGTCACAAAGCCCCAATAACCAAAGCAACAAGAAAAAAATCCTCCTTGAAAAGGTGGCCAAAAAAGAAAATTTTTTTCCCCTAATTTTTTTTACTAATTAATGCTAAATTAAATAAATCACCGCTAACTTATTAGTTTTAGGTATAGATAATAATCCATTGATTATTCCTGCTGACCGGACTTTTCTTTAAAAATACTCTATAAATATAAATTTTATTAATCGGTTTGATGTATTATCCAAAATCGTAATAGAATAATGTAACTACATACATCCTAAGAAATGTCTGTCCATCTAACTTTACTGTCCATGTCACCTGGCCAACTTAAAATTTGACGTTCCAATAAAAAAAAACAAAAAAAAAAACAATAATTTCCCTTTACCTGGAATTAAAAATCCCTTATCATGGAAAAAATCAACTGAAAAATTTAGTTTTTAAGTAAATATCTATTTTAAGTTAAAGGTTATGGCGTCATATTATAGTGGTTTATCCTTTCACAGACTGTAACTCATGTAAATGTGACCACACTACCTGACAAATTCAAAAGTAGGTGCTGTCAGCACTGCAAGACCATGAGCAAGGTTGCTGTTACCATAAATTCAGTCTACTTAGTTTGAGAAAAGAAACATTTAAGATGGGCAGACATTTCATTGAAAGAAATGTCTCATGTATCATATGGAAATGATTTTTAACAACTCTGAGGCATTTTGGTTTCTTTAGCTTGATAAAAACTGTAACAGCATTCAAATATTGATTTGTACAATTTTAAAACCCGAAGGTCCAGCTCTAAGTTATCTTGAATAATAAATCCTGTGTTGATGGTCAAAAAATATAGTTAGAACCAAGAAATTAATACAGTTTTAAATTTTTTTCACTACTTTATTCTAAAGTAAATTTATACTTATATGTAATCGGTAAAAATACAGATTTTTTCCACAAAATTAAGTTGGAACAAGGCATTAACATTGTATCTGATCTGTTATAAGTTATAGTTTTACTTTGTATGAATGCAGTTTCTTTGTCTGAAGGTAAAAAAAACCAAAACATATTTTTCTTTTTAATTGAAATAAAATATAAAATAAATATAATTACACTTAAAAACAATTAAGTGTTATAAATTACAGCAATTGTTTTAAAATTGATCCTAAATTTTTTTTTCAGTGTAGTGAGGCAAAGGAAGCAATAATTATAGAGGCAGCCAGGAGGCCAAGGACAACTTTAGTTAATGTACAGAGATCCACCCCTTAATCTGTAAAACCTGTTGACTGTACAACTGTTGCCAGGCGCTCGTCCAAATTTAGCATCTGTTGAAGTCAGCAAGTTGCAAAATTTTGCTTTTTAAAGGCAGCACGAGTTCTTTTGAAAGTTTGTTGGACAACAAACATGAGATAGAAGGGACTTACATAAAATAAAATGAAGATAAACATTAAAGCCTACACGTAAAATGTATGCAACAATGTAGGAGTCGATGGGGAACTGGCTTGAGCTACATATATGGCAATCCTGCAAGAAAAGCTGTTAGAGACAGAGGATGACTCCATCCTGCAAGGACATTTTTATGTATTCAAAATAGATCAATAAATAAAAAATCTAAATTCAGTGCTTCTCCTACATAAACCTTTAAAATATATCCTACTTACAAATAACATGTAACATTTTGTACAGTCCCACTGCAGGTTTCAGAAACTAGAACCAACACAGCAGATGCGTATTTATACTTTCACTGTATACATCAGGCAACATAAGAAGCACAGAAGAAGATTAAAGCTATACTTTTAGATATTACACCAGCTTTATTTTCAAGGCACTACAGTTACGATTAAAAAAAGCATGTTCAATCAATGAAACAATCATTTGAATAGCCAAACTAAGATAGACTTATGAATAATTAGTCACAAATCCAGCAGAAACCAACAAGGAGAGGTGGGAGCAGGATTATAGGGTAAAATATCATTTGGAGATACACTGTACTAAACACAGCTATTATAAACATTTTATTATATAAGGGCTGCTACCACACACAAAGGCAACAACTAAAACCTTGTTGGTGCTTTTTGCAGCAGACCTTTATACTTATTTCATTGGTTATACTGTATGCACTGATCTCCATTTATTCCCTGGTTTTCTGAAAGGCTGAAAAAACTGAAGTCACCTGCCATCTTTGTACTCCCCACTCTCACGGTGTTGTGCCATAAAAATGCCTGTAATGTAATGTAATCAGCAAAACAATGTAATCAATACGTGTATGTTACATGTACATCATCATTTTACTTAAACAAACCAAAAACCCCAAAAAACAATGTAATCAATACATGAATATCATCAATTTAGCACTTTTGGCACATCATCAGATAGCATGTCTGTGTGTGTAATATTCTTAATATCTGACTACAGTATTTTATGCTCCATTAACACACTAATTTGGTTGTGATGGATTTGTATAATATGTCATATTACATGATTTATAGACTTTATAGACTTCATACTGAATATGAAATGTGATGCTGTAGCGCACGTATTGTTAACATTCTGACCGCTCTAACTAGGGAGGGCAAATATGGCGACTGGTGACTTCACAGCACAGTATACTACAAACGGCCTATCAGCAATCCAGTGAATAAATAGAGATCAGAGGTCCTATGTAACGCTAACCACTCATATACATTCATTGCTGTTTTGATCTCTCTATGTATAGGTGTTGTTGTTATTAGGCTATTTTCCATCACTCTAGAGAAAATATTTATATAATACAGGAGTATCGAAGGCAATTTCTTAAGCTGAAATGTGGAGGTATGGGCTTTGTTTGTGTGCATGTGTGAAAATGACCTCATCGCTGACTTCATGTAACTTCATAAAACATCTGCAGCCAGCATTGTCCTTCACTAAATGGCTCCCATTACAACACTTGGCAAGGGGCAACCAATTAAGAATATTAACTGTGTACCTATGATTTGGTTCAGGTGTCACAGCCTCTTAGAAATGTCAGTGCCATAAGTGGGAAAAAAAATGGTGCATGACGTGTTCCCTATCTCTCAGTGCTGAATCACACAGAACTCTGTGAAATCTTCCACAGATGAGACCCTGAAAAAGAGTAAAAGCATTTTAGTTACCTTCCCATCTTTTAGAGTTTTAACACCTGGGGTCTGATCTCTGGAAGGTTTGCACCTCTTAAAACACGTGCAGATGTGTATGTCCTCACAGAGCAGATATTCCAAAAGTGATTTACATTTGCAATTAGCAAACAGTGACTGCAAACGTTTTTTTTTTTTACATGTATGCTTTCTTTACTATGCAGATCATATTCTAATGACACAACTGTGCAGTTTTAATGGATAGACGTTACAGAAATGTAATAATTTGCCAAGTGCAGAGCTGTTTTCCAAATTTAGAAATCAAATGTGACTGCAGTTTCTGCTGCCTATCAGAAAGTCAGGTGCAAACTGACACACAGAAATATCTGCGGTCACTGTTGCTACAAAAGACATTGGTAGAGTGCACACGGAACATATTTGGACTGTCAAAAAAACCCGAACAAACTATACAATACAATAATATTATTAATAAAGAAATAATGTCCATACAGGTGGGAACATTATAATGCATTGGGACAGCAGACATGTTTATACAATTAAACCAAAATAAAAAAGAAAAAGCTTAACCAAAATACTGTGCCTACAAGTTTATATAAAAACAAAATTATATAAATAGAGCCTAAAAGGAGACAGGGCGGGGTTAAAGCCAGGCATACACTGTACAATTTGATGTCCCTTTCGGGCCGATTCTCCAGTCGTGTAAGAACTTTTACGATCGGGCCGATTTCAGCCTCATGGTGCGGCATTGCGTTGTGCAGTATACAGGGGTTAACGAGGCACAATTAGCCTCTAATGACCACCTCCCGATCAGGAATCGTAAGGTTGGGAGAAAATCAAAATTTTTGAAATTCAGCCGGCCCCTCGTAAAGGTGTTCATGGGCAAATCCTGTTTTTGAAGCAGAGTTACGAGCGTCTAAGAGCCGATTTACCATAACCTCACGCACTGCTCATGTGCAAAAACAAGGGAGTTCTTCATCTTCTTCTAGATTGACGTGTCCAACAGGCACCATTTCTCAGCGCTGTGCCCGACGTGTGGTTTTTGGACATGTAGTGTGAGCATGAGGGCGTTGGGCCGTACAGTTTGAGCTGTAGCTCATACAACGATTGAAAATATCGCACAGAGAATGTCCGGCCTAAGAGGGGTAGGCTCTTGAGAAGAGCTGCTAGAGATAAATCCAGCTGTTTAGAGGGTAGTCTGCTCTAATGTTCATCAGATAGATACAACTCCCTCATGTTTTATGCTATTCTTTTTATTTAACTTTAGGTTTTTTTCATTTCTTTTATTGATAACACTTTAAGATGCATTAAGTATTTTAGGTGCACTATATTTTATAATTTAGATGATTTCTTTAATAACTATCATTATTACGTCCGATGACTCGGATTTGAACCTATTTTCTCTTTAAAGGCCAGTCTCAAACTGCCCGTAGAACACACAGTCAGCTCATTTGAACTAACCTGGTACTCTCCTGTTGACTGTGTATTAATGCTCACAGTCCTTCTGACACATACAGCTGCTTCCCCCCATTCTTCCTTCTCTTTGCTCCATAAAGCATGGATCTCTTGCTACTGTGCTCACACACCATGTCTAACAGTGATCGATGCAGCTCACCATGCACTCTCCAACCAAACGTACACTGCAGGTGGATGGGGCTACACTGACCTTCAAATCACCTTGTATTTCAACCTGCACCACCACGTTCCAACCTTCCTGTTTATGTCTCCATGTTTGTATTTTTTGAATGATATGTAAATGGACCGGTGGTTCTAAGGCCACCTGGTAAAGAATTAGTCAGTCAGGAAGTGGTTGTGAGGTAATCCTGAGCCCTGCACAAACTGTTACGGTAATTGGCTGCTAAGGTGTTCTGTAGGAAAGGGGAGGAGCAAAGTGTAGATTGATGTTGAGCTGGGAGGGAATTATATAATAAAGTAGTAAACAACTCATGAAGCAGTGCAACTTAGTAGGATGTGACAGTTGGATGGAAGATGGAGAGATGGTGAGGAGCTCTGCACTGAGGAGGAACAGAGGGAACAGATGGCTTGGAAAAAAATCAGCTGACGTGAGGGTGACAAAGGAACAACAACTTATCTTACAGCAAAAATAATCTGTTCCTTTTTAGATGTTTTTTATGCACTTTATTATTCTGTTTTATCATCTTCCCATTGGTTCATAAAGCTGGACAGAAGTTATTGTGAATCTTGCCCTCCAAACCATTTGCCTTGCTAATTAATTTCCCTACAATCTCGTTATTTACTAATCTGCTCATGTTGCCCATCAGATTCTCATCTTGGGTCTCCCTTCCCCCTGCTTCTCCTGCAATATTTTTCTCAGCCCTCCCTCTTTGCTCCCCCAAGGCTGTGATTTGTGGCTCTGTCATGCTCCTGCAGCTGGATCTCCTGTCTGTCTCCCTTAGAGAGGAAGAGGAAGAAGACAGCGATAGGCAAGGAGAGTGGGCATTAGAGCAAGTAAAGGTCTGGCTCTGAATAATTACACATCCCCCCTGTCCATGTGCTGTCATCTTTTAGGTAGTGTGAAATGTAGGCCGCAACACTAAAAATATTACAGACCACTGACACGGTTGGCTCTTATTTTTTTCTGTGTAACTTTCTCATTTATTAAAAAGTCCTAGAGCTCCTCTATATTTAAAAGCCCTGCTGTCACATTTTTGGGTATCTCTGTACAGTAGACATAAAACCGTTTGTATGCTAATGGTTTGATTCATTCCATTGAACTTCATTTTTTTACAGCCTTAAAAATTTATAGATTTTGTTAGAATAAACCAACAGAAGCAGCGGAGGAAAATATAACAGGACTGTTCTAAATTTCATAGTGGCATTTATTTTGTTCTTGGTCCGAGAGGACAAGTTAAAACAAGTATTTTTATTTTGGGATTTAGAAAAAAAGTTTAAACTTTTAGAGTTTTTGTTGTATTTTAATTCAATTTTATGAATGCTACAGTTTGTTTCGTGTATTTAGTTAAAAATAAAATGTAGCTAAATCACAAAACTTCTGAAATCTTTTCAGATTTCCATAGGTTTCAATTGTAAATTTAATGTAATTAGTTTTTAATGGAATAAAACAAAACATAAAGTTGTGCACGATTAAAATCTGAAATCTTAAGCGTGCATCTGAATTTATTCCCCCTGATTAAATTACCAGAACTACCTCTACGTGCAGTTAGAACTGCAGGAGGTATCTGGTAGCTTTGCAGATTTAAAGACTGAATTCCTGGTCCCCTTTTGTATTGAAATATAATTAAGACTCTATCTGATTACATATAAAGCTTCTATAATTAGCAATTTTCAACTCTAGCAAAAGATTCTCATCCAGCTTTAGGACTAGACTTTAAGTAAGTGATTCTTCTGGCTGCACATATGTGTGCATTATCTCATTTAAAAAAGACTGCTTAATAGAATATTTGGCAGACTGGGTGCTATGTTTTAACTCAAATAGCCAGCCATATGGTTTGTCACTATTGTCACTTACTGGTCGTTATGCCCACATCAGATATAGATCAGAAAGCTCTGGGAGTGTGGTGGTGCTACCATGGGGGGAAAATATTGGAAAGCAAAGAGGCTACTGGGGAAAATAAGGGTTAATTGCAATCTATTTCATAATGGAAATTCCCAACACTAATATTTTTTTTCATATATACTGCAGCCCAATCTGTAGTACAACATGAGTTGGACTTTTGCGTGATGCGGCCATAGACATAGATGATGTAATAGTAAAATAATTCCTCATCTTCTTCCTGTGTCCTCCACTTTCCAATGACAGTCTGGTATTCCAGCTGAGTGATTCAGCTTTCCTTTGCTATGTAAACTACATATATGCCCATCTGCAACTGAACCTTTACTACCTTGACTCAAACATAACATCAACTAATATCAGGGGGGATTTTTTTACTGACCTCAGGATTCTGGATGCTTGAAACTAAAGTGATTTTTAAATTCTATTCCTAGAGAGTAATATGATTCTTAAATACAAATAACATCACATAAAAGTACTTTTTTTTTTACTTCACTTTACCTACACAACAACATTGGACAATCTGACTGATGGCCTTTATTTATGAGAGATTTCAAATGTTTAGCACCATTAACAAGTTAGCTACAGGCCAGTAGCTAATTTTATAAAGTCGTATTCTTATTTCATGCCATTCTACTTCCATTTTTTACCTGTAGACAATTATTTCCAGCCATGATGATATAGGACAGCATGTATTGTTATTATTTTGATTCAAACCTATACAACATTTAAAGTCTCCATATTACACACCATGTTCGATTTGACATTTTTAAGATTATAATCCTGGTCAAATTAAACATAAGATGACACATTGCTAATAGACATTTATTGGTTACAAATATCGCATTTCTGTGCAACCCAGTATGAGTAGATCATAGGAATAAGTTTAAATGGTTAGTTGTTATGAAATCACTTGTGAGTGAGAGCTAGTATAAGGTAAATGGGTCAGATATAAACTAACTAGTAACCTGACTTCCTGATTCCTGGGATCTAAATATGATGCCACACCAAGGCCTGCTTATATCAAGATTAAACAGACAACTAACCATTTATTTGAACTAAAACAGGTCTACATTTAAAGTGACCTATTAATTGAAGAAACTACAGCATCAAAACAGATACTCCATAGATGAGCTGATGATTTTTTTTTTTTACCATGTTTATACAAATTTTATACCACTTATATGTATTCATTTAAAGATATTTTATGACAAAAGCAGAGGTGTGATTACCCAGCCAAAGCTTGGCACATTTCCTGCATGGTTAACCGGTGAAATATTTCATTGATCCATACGTGAGAAATAAACCTTCAAACCAAGGATATTTAATTTACAAACCAATGAACCAGCGACACGAACTACACAAGCTGACCATCGCTGACCCTGTTAAAGCTTCTTTTGTTTTTAGCCATCATGATCTGTGTACATTCTGTTCCTTTACTTTCATTAAAATGACTCGCCTGTGCTACCGACAGCTTCTCAGCAAGGTTAAGTGATTGGTTTGGAAAAAAAATCAATGACTCTTTATTCCTTTTATGTGAACACCATTCCGATTCATTTTTGTTGAAACAGAGCAGCATCACTCACAGCTTCCTAAACAGCTACGTGTCCATAAAGCAAGGTTGTGACTGTACAAACCAAGGTCGGTTTTTTGATATTTTCAGCAAGTGATTCAGCGTGTTGCTAATGTAGATGGACTGGATGAAGTGTGCCACCTCAGGGTCTGTTATAAAACACACTCTAATCCCAAACAAACTCTGTTTATAAGAATCACAATAGGGTTAATACTTTTATTTGTGTCAGTCTTGCAATTATTTGGCAAATCACACTCCCCAAACAGGTGGCTTTCTAAGGCATCAGTGTCCTCATAATTTGGTTTTGCAGAATCAGATACAACACTAGCATTAGTAAAAGCTGTGTTCTTCCTTTAAAGCTTCACGCTTTCCTTTTATTAGTAAGCCATCATTATGGTGATCCAGCACCAGTGTTCTACTTCACTGGTCTCACACAGGATGGATGAGAACAAAGATCAAACTGCTTTAAAACATGGAAATAGGATTCAAATACGTTGTTACTGTTTATGTGGCTTAATTTGCAAAGAGCTCATAAAGTAAAACCAGGGAATTGATTATTTATCCAAATCACATGACCAAACACTGCAGTGGCCAATGGTTCTCCATACTCCGGTCACACCTAAAGCTTATACTTAAATTTAATGGACCAAGACCAAAGGGAATGGGCAGAAAATGTGGGAAAACTGAAAATGCCATTACTTGTTTTGTTAGCAGGAAAAGAGTAGTGAGCATACCCTTCAGCAAGGACTCTCTCAATGAAAGTTTGCAGGTTCTATTGTTTTGATCTAATATGATCCAGCTGGAACAAAGTTTTTTTTTAAATTGATGGAGGATAGCTTCTTAGTCATTTATTTCATCTGAAACAATGAGGGACATTTGAGGTCACATCATCTGACAATGATTTTACTGATTTCCAAAACTTTAAAGTTTTTTTTAAAGCTTTTTCCAGTTGAGTGAAAATAAAACACAGATTTGGATTTTGTAACCATCAAAGTACGCTTGTTTAATACAGTTTCAAATGCAGTCCAACGAGCAGAAGAGTTGGCGCATCTAGCCCACATTTATTTCACAAACAGATTAGGACTGATTAGAACCAGGAGTTAACCTTACTACTGATTCTAAACATTTTGACTGGTTTATGCTTATTTACTATGGAAAAAGTAAAATAAAAATCATGTTCTGTATCAGTAACGGGATCGTTAACGTGATTGGTAATTGCGTTACGTTACTTTCACTCAAATCTGCAACTCAATCAATCAAAGGGACTTTCCATAGGTCTGCTGTGGGGCGAGATTTTTATTGAAGGGAGAAGCAGAGAGGTAAGATAGGGATAGGTAATGCTGACTGGCTGAGGAGCTGCATCGTGGGCGTGTGTTTAGCAAACAGACTGAGAAGAGAGACAATGGAACAGAGCCACTGATTTGATGACCATGCTACTAAAAAAAGCGCTTGCTGAAGTTAAAGGATACATTTTCCTGTGATTTGCTCATTATGTGCAAAGAAAATACTTTATATATGTCAGTTAGAAGGGAAGAAACTCCTCACATCATCTCATCATCATCAATTCTCTTAAAGCTACAGTGTGTAATAATTACAGGGATATACAGTCAGAAATGTAATATATTATACATAACTATGTTATTTATCATCTTCTACGAGCTCAGCCTCTTAACCTTAATATTTGC
>NW_015150628.1:1169580-1185294 GCF_000732505.1 Cyprinodon variegatus | reverse complement strand
GCTGAAAATTACACACTGTAGCTTTAATACACTTTTCATACTGGGAACATACAGTCTTGTAATACCTGTTTAATTCTGTAGCAAACTCTTTGATTTCAGTTAAATTGCTCCCAAAACCTATTTTATAGCCACCTAAGGGCAGTCAGTGTGCAAAAATATAGAGTTCCAAAATAATTTGCTTTAAATAAAATAATTTGCTTTAAATAATAACTAATTTGCTTTATAATTTTATTATAAACAAAAAACATTATTACATCTACATTTTATGTTGCAGCTCACTTCTCCCACCGAACACATCCAAATTTATTCAACGTTTTCAGATATGTTGTCCTTTTAGGTAATTATCTATTCCATTACTTAAAAATCAGGCCTCTGTACTTAAAGTTCTGATAACAGGAAAGTTACAAAAATTATTCAATATTTTAGATTATGAAAGGTAACTGCATGGTTACTTTTCCTAAGAACTACTGTAGTTACCTTGAGTTTGCAGTAACTGAGATGCTAACTAAGTTTATTTTTTGGATTAATAACTCAAAGCTATAATGAGTTTCTTTTTTAAGTAGCATTCCCATACTAACTGGAACACACCACTTATGTTGGACACCACAAGCTCCGATTATTATTCTTTTCTGTCACACAGACGGTGTAGAGGCTCCCACTACCCACAGGGCAACCAGATGTTCCGATTTGTGCAGGACTGTGCTGCATCTTTTTTCACTTCTGTCCCAGTGTCCCACAAATTGAAACAATATCCTCCATTGGTTAAGATTATGAAAAGTAATAAAATAAAAATGCAATTAAACAGATGGTTTCTTTAAATGCAATAAAAGCAGAGCTGTCAGAATCGTTCTATATTTAACATTTAAATGTTAAGTCCCATTTCTTAGTTAACAAGGACTACAAACTTTATTTTCTTAAACATCTAAGACAATGTCACACTCACATTGACACTACAGGTTAAAATTATTAATAAAATAAGGCGAAGGACCTATTCAGCTCCATATATCCTGCTATAGCGGTTGCCTAGATATTGACAACATACCCCTATGCTGTTAGCCAAATTATATCTGATTACGTCTGAGTTAAATAATTTCCTCAGAAGAAAACACTTAAAAAATTGCAATTTACAAACTAAGTTGTTAGTATTACTGCGGGTTGGTAGATCATACAGTGGCTCATTAAGTAAGTTAATTGCACAATAACCAAGGGGTGAAATAAGCTGTGTAAATACATGGTCCCACAGAAAATGCCAAAGTTCCTATAAACTAAAAAATTAGACTAACAAACAGAAAAGTAAGATTAACACACAAAAAACAAAAAAGATATACAGAGATTGGTCCAAAGGAGAAAAGCTGCAATCAAACAAAGAAGAAAGCAGCTAACTGTAAACATGCAACAAAGACAAAACTTGCTGTAAATACATAAATGATGCTAACATCCAGACACACAAAATACATGCAAATGGAAAATGCTGCAAACAGCGAAAACAACTGCAATTTAAGAAAAGTTCCAATGTAGCACTAAAGTGCTCCAGACCAAGAGGGGGAGGCAATTATCATCTTATATAGGACCAGACTTGAGCAAAAGCAGAAACGGGATGCTAAGAGAGAAGAAATGTTTAAAAATCGGACAGTTGTGTGCTCATTACATTTTTGCTCGTATAATTTTTGAGTGTGCTACCCTATTTTTTATTCCGAAGGACCTTTTGAAGTTTATTTAAAATCATGCATTTACACTATAGC
The DNA here is from genome assembly GCF_000732505.1 of Cyprinodon variegatus. Lineage (NCBI taxonomy): Eukaryota > Metazoa > Chordata > Actinopteri > Cyprinodontiformes > Cyprinodontidae > Cyprinodon > Cyprinodon variegatus. The sequence goes on along the minus strand of NW_015150628.1, from coordinate 1,183,552 downwards.
CCAATCCCAAAGTGGCCCCTAAACACTAACCCTCCATTTACACGTTCCCACGGAGGGTCCGCCACATTAAGTGGCATCTCAAACCACACAGTAGGGCCAGAGGAATGTTCAGCCCTTAAATAGAGAGTCGGCATCAGTTGCAGGCTCGCTGGAATTCGGCAGCTGGTGTAACAGCAGTCTGGTGGTGGAGGAAACACGTTCCGCCATATGTAGACAGAAAATCACAACTTAGTATATGAAAAATGGAAGCCATGTTCAATGGAAGTTCCTCTTTGAAATGGTTATATTTGACTGTATATTTTTGTTTTAAGAAAGTACCAAATGTTAATTGTAATGTTAAACCGTGCCACAAAGCAACAGCTGTGGAGCGTCAATGTGTTGCCTTAGCAAGACTGCTTTCCTTTTCCATTGGAGGGAAGAGGCCGTCCCATTCTCATTTATACCCCCGCCTTCAATCAAGGCGTCTTCCAACGCTGTGAGTGAGACTTCATGGGGAGTGACACTTGATAGTAAAGAGTTAGTAGTTAGGGGGTGGTTTGGAATTCAGCCTGTGTGTTCAGCCCTCGGCTACTGTAAAATTCTGTAAATACTGGTCTTCACTATGTTTTTCCTCATCCTTTAGTAAAAATGGACACATTAATTAAAGTTTATGTAGTCTCCTTTAACATTACCCAGTTTGCAGTGATGTTATACGATAATTTCTTTATTGCTAATAGATTTTTGAGGTTTATGTGTGACAAATTGCTATCTTAATCGCCACAAATGCAGCCCCCCCATTTTATTTTATTGTCTCCTTACAGAGCACATTAATGTTATATTAAGCTGTGATTAACCTACTACTTTGTACAATATTTTGAGTCAACCAGGTGTTTTGAAGGTACTTCTGGCTGATAAGAAGTCAATCTAGCAGTAAACATTAACATTTAGGGTAAATGTAGATTTGCTCTGCTTTCTACCAAATCTATATATCTTCTACATGATTCACCCAATTTCTTTCCTGATGCTGCTGACAGTTCAAGCTGACAGCACACAATAAATGACATGTTTGGAAATTGGATAAATTTGATAATTTATAATGATATTATAATTTCACAAATGCAATAAATATGGTGCCATTCCTTGAGTACCACTACTAGGTGGCTTCTGTCCTGACAAACACATGCTGCTTAATATAGCCACACGCACGTAGTTAAGTACGTCAGCGGTTTTACCACGGTTGACATTTCTCTTAGTCTGCAGCCGGCACATGTAAGCTGTCCATTGGCATTTGACACACTGACTGCTGGTGAGGAGACAGAAACAGACCAAAACAAAAACAGCCCAAACTGAGCCAGAAAACAGAGCTTTTATTAGCATGAGTGTATAAATGGAGACGTCCTAATCCTAGTTGGATTTCTCTCCAGCCTGCAAACCCGCCTCATTTTCCTCCCCTCATCTTCCTCTTCACTCTTTCTATGGAGTCTCACTCCCTGAGTCCCATCTTGTTTCTCACCTCATCGTCATCCTCTTGCCTCCATCTGTCACACACATATGCTTTGTGCACTCTCATACACACATTTGAAATATGTTAGCTCTTTCTTTCTACAATTCCTTTCTCATTTTTTCTCCCACACCTCCACGTCCTGCAGCCCTCCCCTCATCATGTCCGACTGCACTTCTGGACGGTAAGCAACTGAGACGCAACTCTGAGCGACAGCCTGCAACAGAAGATTTGGTTGAGCAGGAAGCGTTTTACCCTCCTGTTTCTTTCTTGCGTTTTTTTCTCTACCAACACCATCCCCCCAGGCATCGGCTCATGCACAGTAGCCAACGCCAGTCTATGTTTGATCCCCACCATAATGCATTGTGATGGCAGTGTCAAAGCTCAGTCTGATCTCAGAGGAGTTCTCTTCGTGCAACAAGCTGTGTTCGATTGAGCTGCATCACCGGGGGTCTGTTTTCTCCATTGGTTTATTCTCTTTGTCTAAAAAGCTAATTCTTTTACTAGTTATTAGGCTTATACATTTATGTCTTTGTTGTCCCTGACACCTTGTAGCTGCCTTTGAACCGCATACACTGTGTTTATTTGTAGTTTTTAAGAGACTCTTTAACATATAATATAATGGGAACTTTTTCACATTTGGCTTCCATAAGCAGCAGTGTTGTCTTTATCCCAAATATCTATTTTGTTTCTCTTAGTTTATTCCCTTAGAGGACAATGAATTTGTCTTAAACAATGAAGCAAAGATACAGAATTTTATTTTTAAATAAATCCGTTATCAAGTCCAAAAATATAATAAACATACAAAGAGTTCTCAAAAACTGGGCTTTTCTAATTTGTTTTCTAACATTTAAAAAAAATTCATTATCCCCTTGTCAAGTCTGCTTAATAAAAAGGGGAAAAAGCATGCATTATTTTGTTAATGAATGTTTTGTTGTGGGAAATTTTGTGTATATATAGTTTTACTATATATATTTGCTGATCCTCATGTGAACTGACCCCCTTCAGCTCAGTTGCAGGGAAGTAGAATTTACTACCTTGGGATGCCAGAGGTCTGGGTGGCCCCTTGTATCAGTTCACCTAGCAAACTATCAAAGATGGGTTTTGTCGATACTGAGAAGTTATCAACTCAACTCAGACACCAATGGCAACGCCAGGTAAGGTGGAAAAAAAAACAAAAAAAAATCTTGTCAAGAACGAGTGCAAACAATGAGAACGAGCAGAAGAGTAGAAAACTCTACAAATCCTCTTAAGTTTTATTGCATATTTTTATTTTTACCAAAAAAAAAAAAACAAGTATAGAAGTGTTACAGAAACAATTTTGTTATTTATTTCTTTATTACTTTTAGAATTTAGGGGGACACCCTCCTGTTTTCCTCGGTTGCTACCATGGTGTGACACACAGGCCTTTTTTATTTCTTTCTTATTTGTTGTTGCTGTCACAACAGATCCCATGATGCTTTGTGATAAGAGCTCTGACAAGCAATCTGGGATAAATCTGTGACCACGGATAATCACTACTTTTCAAATTGCATTGTGGGAAATTTAGAGTCCACTACTTTTTCATCCACTAGATGTTTGAACGGTCATTTAATCACTGCCCTGCATAGTGATTAGGGTGGACATTCAGACACAGCCCAAGTTCGATTCAGAATGGGAGAGGGAATGGAACATCCCCTTTAAGTATATCAAATGTGTGTCTAACTTGGAACTGTGATCAGCAAAACTCGATAAGGGCACTAGTTTACTGTGCCAAGAAACAAACTGAGGACATAAAAAGTGCAACAAAGATGGGCTTTTGGGGTTAACAAGTCTGCAAGCAATCCTTCATTTGAAAAATATTGAACTCTTCTTCATTTATCAAGGGTGCCAGAAATGTTGGAAGGGGCTTTAAAACAATAAATGTTGCATAAAAGTGAGATACTGTCTTCGGTAGTGTCTGAAACATTTCTNGTATCAGTTCACTTTGTTTTCGCACTTGTTTTCCACCTGTGATCTGTGTCTGTGCTCCAACCTTTTAAAAGGTCTGTTAATCCAACCAATCAAAAATTGGTTAAAAAACATTGAAAAGGAGAAATGAACAAAGTCCACATGATGTCTACATTTGTTGAAAAATAAAAGGGGAAAATCCGTCATTTTTAGATTGCTCAATAGAAGTTTGAGACCCAAATTACAATATCTTTACAACATCTATTATTGGACTAAAGTGGGACAAAATCAGTCGGACCAAACACAGCCCAAATTACAACAACTATGTCTGGTCTAAATAAAGAACATGACGGACCGACCAGATTTAGAAAAACAAACAACGTCAAAATGATGTCTGGTGTTTGGGTAGTAGGCTCTGGGCACATTTCGCTGATGTTGTAGCTGAATGCTAGACTACTTATAAAGAGAAGATCAATCTTGTCTTTCTAAGTTTATTCAAAGGCAGTTCACTGCCCAGAGCCTACAGTTACAGTAGACCTTACGCTTCACAGCATTTTAAAACATGGGAGAAAAAATTGCCTTTAGTTAGTTAATTAAGATTAAGCTCTTCTTTAAATGCAAAATCTTAGAAGCAACATGATTTGGTTTCCAGTTATTTAAAAATCAGACCTGGGTCCAACTATTTATTTGCACTCTTCCAAATTGAGTCAGCATTTTCACAGAACTATTTATACACAGTCCAAAAGAAATCTGAAAACTGTATTTCAATTAGGTAAACATCCAAATCCTTTCTAATTTTTTGCACCTAGAATAAGCGTCATATGTTTACCAAAGTCAAAAATGAAAATGTTCTGATTACTTTATTTCATTTAATATTCTATTCCTTGAAGTATGATTTACAATTTAAAATTCTTGGAAAAAGCAACTTTTTAAAGAGGTAAGTCTTTACTAAAAATATCCTTAAAATAGCCTTTTACAACCAAAATATAGTTTGATGAGCAGGCTCTTAGCAGTAGTTCAATGCATCTACAGTATAAACCTGTAGCCTATTTTCACTCAATGTACTTCAGGTCAGAAGTTTCAGTGCTAAACAGCAGATGTGACATCAAGTGCCTCCATCTTAAATAAGGTCAACCTAGCAAACAATCAAAGATGGGTTTTGTGGATACTCAAAAGTTATCAACTCAACTCAGACACCAATGGCAACGCCAGGTAAGGTGAAAAAGTAAAAAAAAAATCTAGTCAAGAACGAGTGCAAACAATGAGAACGAGCAGAAGAGCAGAAAACTCTACAAATCCTCTTAAGTTTTATTGCATATTTTTATTTTTACCAACAAAAAAAAAACAAGTATAGAAGTGTTACAGAAACAATTTTGTTATTTATTTCTTTATTACTTTTAGAATTTAGGGGGACACCCTCCTGTTTTCCTCGGTTGCTACCATGGTGTGACACACAGGCCTTTTTTATTTCTTTCTTATTTGTTGTTGCTGTCACAACAGATCCCATGATGCTTTGTGATAAGAGCTCTGACAAGCAATCTGGGATAAATCTGTGACCACGGATAATCACTACTTTTCAAATTGCATTGTGGGAAATTTAGAGTCCACTACTTTTTCATCCACTAGATGTTTGAACGGTCATTTAATCACTGCCCTGCATAGTGATTAGGGTGGACATTCAGACACAGCCCAAGTTCGATTCAAAATGGGAGAGGGAATGGAACATCCCCTTTAAGTATATCAAATGTGTGTCTAACTTGGAACTGTGATCAGCAAAACTCGATAAGGGCACTAGTTTACTGTGCCAAGAAACAAACTGAGGACATAAAAAGTGCAACAAAGATGGGCTTTTGGGGTTAACAAGTCTGCAAGCAATCCTTCATTTGAAAAATATTGAACTCTTCTTCATTTATCAAGGGTGCCAGAAATGTTGGAAGGGGCTTTAAAACAATAAATGTTGCATAAAAGTGAGATACTGTCTTCGGTAGTGTCTGAAACATTTCTTTTAGGTGCACAGTCATGATGCAGTGCTGTATGATGAAGATATAAAAGCTGGAGCCGTGCTGCTGACACATAGTGGGACTGAAAAATGACTGTTGGCCCGTGGGTTGAAAAGTTCTTACCTAATCTTCACAAACGAATGGTGTAGTTGATGCCTGAATATGTGTATGTGACACTGACAGATAGAAGCAGAGGAAATATCTCCTTCTGCAGGTGTTAAATGAGTAATATCTGTCACGGCAGCCTGGCAATGCTTCGTAGCTCCACTTTGTTATAGGTTTGTCACCTTGTTTGGCTAGCACAGATGTACCCGTGTGCTGTGGAGCTCTGTTTTTGCAGTTTCCACTGATTGATTGAACTGTTGTCGCAACTGTGACACACCTAAACCCAGAGATTTGAAGGAGTCGAAGAAGCAGGAAAGGAAGGGAAGATGAGGATAAAAATTCTTTAGGATTAATAATTTTGCAAATAACCCCCCTAAAAAGCACCAATTATTATTTTGAATGCATCAATTTCTTCAAAAAAATCTATTCAGCTAATTAAAATAGTTACTTAAATGACAAGATTTAACTTTCAATTCAATTGCGAACAGATGAAAACACTTTTAAAAAATGTGGATCTAGTGAAGAATTGAGATAGAAATACAGAACTATAAATTATCTACAAGTTTAAACTGATTATGTTAGGGATAAAAATGTCTTACCAAAGCCATTAATTGTAAAAAAAAAAAAAAAAAAAAAAAAAAAAAAAAAGAGTAAAGATATCATTTATTTTAAAATAAATCCTAACTAATCCTAATTGTGACTATATCATTGAGAGCAGCAATCAAATGAATAATTCAATGGGTTTTGTTGAGAGGTTTGGAGCAATGAATATTGCGTTGCATTTTTTCACATTATGACCACATATCTATCCACTGTAGTGTTAATGGTTTATAAGGAATTTAAACCTCTACCACATTTTCAAGTCTCTTGCAGCCTTTAACAGGTTTTCTTTAAGGGTTGTCCTTCATTTATCTCAACCCATCAACTCTAACCAGCTACCCTGTCCCTGCTGATAAATGCATCCCTACAGCACAATGCATTTAAAGTCAAAGTGTGCAACGCCGAAATCAGTTGGGCCAAAAACAGTGAAATGAAAATAAGTTTTTCTTTTAATTGCAATATTATTCAGTTGTTAAGAAAACTAGATTAAATAATTTGTTGTTCATTGATTGTAATGTGTTTTACATATAACAGCTGTGTACAGATATCATGTGATTTGAAAAGCTTGCTTTATTTTTCCTAATTATAACAGGAAAATTCAGTTTATTAGAAATATTGAATATGAGCAACACATATATAAATAAGTGGATTGATTACGTTTTTCTTTAAAACTAGAATATGGAAATTTTGACATAGAATTTTGACCTGCCTGACAGTGTTCTACGTCTACAGAATGACTATTTTCTTATTGAACTCTATGCAAATGTCAAAATGTTTCTGCTCATTTGCACAATGCTTGGCTGTCACAGGTCATTGTGTCAATGCTGGTTTGGTTTAATAGTTACCTTTCAGCTATACATGGAAACCTTTTTCCTCAACATTGGATCTTCACAGTGTCAAAAATCCTTCCCTCCTAAATTACCAGAGCTCCTAGTGACCCAATTTAAAAGACTGCTAGTTGCATTTTATTTAATTTTGGGGTTTCCGATGAAATGGGACTGAATATGTATGTGCAAACAATGTTTTTTTTTTTATAGAAAAAAAGAAGTAAAATCATTTATTATTTTATCCTTTATCTATTTCCAACTAAATACACTGAAGTTTAGACTAAATTGTGAAACATTTCATTCAGTATCTATATTTTTTTTTCAAAACATCACTGGTTTTCCCATCATCAGTTCATTAATTAGTAGTGTAGTGAAAAATATGCATTTATTCAAGGCTTGACCTGATGTCAAATGGAGGTTAAATTTACATTTGTCTGTAGCTCTTAGAGGAACCCTGTCTGTTCTGTTCTTCTCCAGATTTATCCGAGACAAATTTTTGTAGGAAGGCGGAATAACCTAAATGACTCAGTCTTCATATTTGATTCCAACTTGTAGGTTTCTGTGGGAATCTATCTGGTAGTATTAATAACCAAGATCTCAGGCAGACTCATTCAGACAGGCATCTTACTACTGCTGCCTCACCACAGGTAAACAATGAATCACAAAGCATTTCCCTGAGACTCTCCATGCTACCAATTTGATCCGGCAGAACCGCGGCGGCCCTTTTGCATGTCTCTTCTGCTGGTCAGTGATACCGAAACGAACCCTACAATTAGTCACTTGTTAAATTTGACAGGTCATTTTTTCCCCCTGTACGTCCTTCTCTACCTGTCAGTCTCTGCTGTCTCTCCCTGCTTCGTTCGTTGTCATGCGGATGTGAAGAGACACTGAAAGCGGGCTGCTGGTCGGTGCTCTGTGAACCCCTTGGCCATCACACGGCACATCGGCTGTCATAACAGACCTGACTCCCCCTCCGAGGATCACGCATGGTTGAGTGTGATTAGGTTAAACACGCTTTCCAACGCTGACTTGATGCAATGTGGCATTGTGCGTGTGTATTGGTGTGTGTGTACGTGCTGCACCTAGCGGAAAGAATATGAGTCATTCAAGTGTGCCATCATTTTTACATGCACTCCTAATGTGTGCCATGAAGACTTTTTGTTCTAGGAAGGTGTGTGCTCCTCTCTCTGCAGTCTCATTTATCTGTGTGTGAGTGTTTATGTGTGTCCCAGACCCCCACACCTCCCACTGCTTTCTAAGAGCTCCAGCTCTTTGTTATGACGAGGTATTTAATCAGATACGTTACAGCATTGTTTTGCTTTCCTCGGACGCACACAGCTGGCTCAGACACTGCGTCCTTAGTGATAACCGCTGTCCATGGGAGCAAATTTCAGAGAACGAAAGCATTTTATCAAGGCTTATCCACCCTTTATTTGCACAGTCATGCTAATATGAATCAGTCATATTAAATATATATCTCACATATTAATCCTCCACAGACCTTGTTTTTTTTTTTGGTTTAAGTGTTTTGCAGCTAAAGCAGAGTAAAATTATGTGTGGTTAGGCTTTTACATCCCACTTCAACAGAAATGAATAGAAAATGATATCGTTTTACAAAAAAAAAATATGATTTTAAATATAGTTTGAAGAAATTTTGAGGTATATCTCTACCAGCTTTATCCCTATAGACAAGTGTGTGTCCATATATAGGGTCACCAGATGCTAGCGGGCCGCTGACTTGACCGGACTGGGCATTTGAACTGAGCTGATGGCTGAAATACCAGTCCCGGTCTGGAGCGACCAAACCTGACGGTATGCTTCTTCCCGCACGGTAAGGCAAAAATATACAAAGGCTTGAAATCGAATAAAAATGAGTGTGCCTCATCAGGCTAAATTAGTAGAACAATTTGACATAGATTTGGAGTCAGTAGGTCACGTGACCTGGAAGCTATTGAAGAAATATCAATTATTTTTGTAATAAAAAATGAGTGTGCCTCATCAGGCTAATGTAGTAAAACAAATTCACAAATAATTTGAGTCAGTGGGTCACATGACCTTGAAGCTAATGAAGAAATATAAATTTTTAATTATTATAAAAAAAATCTTTAAAAATGAAAAAAGGCTTAAAATGGAATAAAAATGAGTGTGCCTCATCAGGCTAATGTAGTAAAACTCTTTCACAAAGAATTTGAGTCAGTAGGTCACGTGACCTGAAAGTTATTGAAGAAAAGTCCCAACTTTTGTCTTTAAATCTTAAAAATTTAAAATAGCTTAAAATTGCATAAAGGCAACTGTGCTTTACATAAGTTATCTATTGGCATGATTTTATATTAGATTTTATATTAGTTGGTCATAAGATAAGGAATTTAATGATTTTTGTTTCTCAACAGTGCTTGGTTCAAAGATTTCTTGACGGTCCCTAACTGCACCACCGTTTGTGGGAGGAGGGAGAAACTGAGAGACGCTGGCCGACATCAGAGTTCGTCAGTCGGATCAACTGTTTGCTAGATCCAGCTGTTCAACTTCAAACCAACTTCACAGCGGTGCTGATGGCTTGGTTCTGTTGACCAAAATCCCGGAGGATTTTGAAATTCCCCCCAGAAATTTTTTTAAGTATGAAAAGTAGAACATGTCCGGAGAAAAGAGGACGTCTGGTCACCCTATATGGTTCGCATAGATTGAAAAGTTAGCTATTTTTTCTTTACAAAGTGCTGAATTTGTTTTGGTTGGTTGTTAGTTGGGACACACTTTAACATTTTAGATGATGTACTGCTTAACCTCTTCTTCCCTGATCTGGCTTCATTTGTGGGTCTTCATGATGCTGTTTGTCTACTTATGTTCTTTATGAGCTAAACCTATGATGCTTTCGTAGAACCACTGGATGTACACTTCTATTTCAGTACACACAATATTACTATTGCTGTATTTGGTGACTTCTGAAAGAAATCGGTTGCACAGAATTTTTTTTTTGCGGGCATCAAACTAAAGGAGGCTAAATAAGAATGCCTGACTCATATTTTCAGGCTTTTGTGATATGAAGGCTCTTGAAAGGCACAGTATAATCTAAAAAAAAAACTGTAAAATTAGGCCATTATAGTTTGTTGATTAGGAAGAGGCTCTCTTGTTTTCTTTGGTTAACAGTAAACACAGCAGAGCACATGTTAAGACCTCGAGCAGAGAAATTGATTGCTGAGGCAACACATGGACGAAGCAGTCTGGATAAAAAAACAAACAAAAAACAAACAAAACAATACTCAATGTCATATAAAGGACCCGTATTTAAATGTTTGGAGCGTGATGCAATATTTTGCATGTTTGTTTTGTTTCAAGGTGCCAGAATTTACTGTAATCTTTTGAAATATTTCATTGCATAAAATGTCTCATTGCTGGCATTATAAAATGCTTCTTAGCTAGGCATTTGACAACTTACAGTTTATTGAGCCTCTCAGCACTGAGTGATTCAGTCATAGATGAAACTCTTTGGTCTTTAGCAGTTTTAAAAACCTGCATGATGCCACATATATGCAAGTGGTACCTTTTTCTCAGGTCCCACAAAAAAGAAACCAAAATATATTTTTTTCTTTAAAAAGGTGATTTTCCACAGCATACTTGGCATATAGTAGATACAAGCTAAAATCTTCCTGTGAAAATTTTGATTTATGGTTTAAGATGATCTTAAAAGTAATCTTTAAGCTTCTCTATGTAAAAACAAAGATTAGAGAAATGTACACAAACAGAGCACAACAGTATTCTTCAAATATTCCACTTTTTTTTTTGTCAAACCCAGAACAAAGGCAACAGACTGAAAAAAATTCCATCATTGGGATTTGTGTGTTTCGACACACATCTGCAAAGGTAATTTTATTCTCTTTACCTCCTCAGAGGTAGATCTAAGAAAACTATCATCATTATAGTTGGTGGGGCATAGCTGTATATATCCTATAGAGCTTTGTTCCACCAGCAGCACAGTTACTAAAGATGCAGGGTGCACACATTTTCTTTGAATGCCTTTAATTAATCACAAATAGAACATTTAATATGTTTTTAATCTAAGAAAATATATTCAAAAACTGTCTTATTTGTTAATAGTTAGTCCACTTTGAACCCTGCTCCCGTCAGTGCTAGGAGTGGCGCTTTCCCTTCTAAAAACTGATGCTAATCGCGTTCAATTAATTGATCAGTTAATAATTAAATAACCGATCCCATGCTACTCTTTTGTATTCCATGTAAGCTAGAGGAACCAGATTTTCCCTGAATGAGTAATCCCAAGGGATAAATAAAGTTGAGTCTAAATCTACTGATGTAACATTGATGTGTCTGTCAGTCTTTTTCCATGAATGTAGAAAGTACTTTTAAGATGTTTTTGCAATAAATCACACCTCAAATATTAAACTGTGTTGTTAGTTAATTAAATTCATGATCCAAGTTTTACACTTGACAGTTCAGCAGAGCTCTGCTGAATGGCTGGTCTGGCTGCCTGGCAAGCTAAGCTAACATAGCAATAGCAGTTCCTAGTTACTGCATCTATCTATGAACAGTGTTGGGCACGTTACTTTGAAAAAGTAATTAGTTATAGTTACTAGTTACTTCTCCCAAAAAGTAACTGAGTTAGTAACTGAGTTACTCCACAATAAAAGTAAGTAGTTACTAGTGAAAGTAACTATTGCGTTACTTTTGCGAGTGTATGAAATTAATAACTGGGGATGTCTAGTTCTGAAATCCTGTGTTTGGGTTGTTATGGATACTGCAACATGTAGTTATATCCATCCATCCATCCATCCATCCATCCATCCATCCATCCATCCATCCATCCATCCATCCATCCATCCATCCATCCANTCCATCCATCCATCCATCCATCCATCCATCCATCCATCCATCCATCCATCCATCCATCCATCCATCCATCCATCCATCCATCCATCCATCCATATTTCTCTCTTTCTCCATATAGGCTAATGATCGTTCATGCTCTCCGTAATTCAGCTGTGGTGTGAGCACAGGGCTAGGCGCCTTTAGCGAGCATGCACGTTTCCTGTCGCTTGTGCGGTGAATCGTGCCGCCGCGCTGTGCGGAGATGCAGGGGAAAACGTATCTGATGGAGAAACGCAGCTCGACGTAACTGCAGTATTTCCATCTGGAAAGCGCTGTTTTGCCGCTGGAGTCATCCTCACTATCCATCTTCCCCTCTCTCATGACGCGTGGACGAGTCCTATCATGAAAAAAGGTTAATTGTGCGACCTGAGTAATGTGCAGTAACGGGGTGTCGGCAATTGTAACTGCGTTATAGTTACAGTAAGAGTAATCATTTTGATTACTCGTTACTAAAAAAACGCTGTTACTTTCAACGCCGTTACTCCCATCACTGTCTATGAAAGAGTAAAACAGAGTGTTATAATAAATCTAGACAGTAATGGAAGTAATGAGTTGAACCAGTTATGCATTCTTAGAATCACCGTGCACTTGCCTGCATTTTTTTCTTAGGCTGATTTATGGTGTAAAGGGATCAGCAGGGGGATGAATTCCCAGAAATGAACTTAACTCTGGTAAAACAAGTCTTGCGTCTTTAAATCCGATGGCTTTCAGTGGATAGGGGGCTCTTGTGAACAGACGGGAAAATTCAGGTAAGATAAAGTCATTATTGATAGTGAAATGAGTCCTGCACTGACATAGGATGAAAGGCCCCTCAGCGAGTGCACTGGCTGGAATCATTCATAGAATAGAACCTCTTGCTGTAATACATATTTTCTGTCTCCCTTCCCATGCTGGCGGTCAGCCCCAGTGCTACTTTTAACCTATTGCATTAATCAGGAAGTCATTGAGAATTATCCCTTAGAGGGCTTACACCTCATTATAACAAGCTCAAATACAGCTGGATCCCTCTTAGTCCATCCATAACAGTTATACTATCAGCGCCTGCAGCAGTCAGAGCTAATCCTTCTCATTGAATGTATAACCACATGCTGCTCCTCGTCACAACTCTAACACTGGCTCAAATACTTACAGTGGCACATAATAAAAAATAAATGCATTTTCTTTTTAATATGGTTCATAACTTATTTGCTACTTTCTCTTTCTTGCACAACGAAAGACCCATCACTACTAAATTTTGATTTTCAGCATAAAGGAACTTGTCTAGGGCACGTCCCAGGCCTGTATCTCCATTCCACACTAACCCTAACCTCTGTCCTCCATCCCCCTGGCCTCTCCACAGTTTATAGCATCTAGCCTGTATGTTGATTAAAACTGCAATGAAAGAAACCCATTGCTTTGGAGCCAAATGCTTCTTGTACATTCATTTGGCTGTGAGTGTCTTAGATGACTGAGCAAGATGGGGGCTAATAAATTATCCTAGCTGTGATGCATACCTGGCTTTAAAAGGACAAACATACTAGGACAGAGCTGAATGATAACAGTAGCTCTCTGAATCCTAACCCTAACTCAAGAAAATGGAGGTCAAACCTGATACTGTAAAAACACCTGTCACATAATTTCATATATACTTTAAGATCCGGAGGGGGAATTAGCCATTTCGGGGGCCTTGAGCATCTATACTAATACAGTATTTGTCAGTTTGTTTCTTTCCACTGTCAATATCACTTGTCAATAATAATGTTATAAAACAGCCAAGATAACTGTATTTTTCCCATTGTGGAGGAAAATGTATAGATTTTAAACGGGGTTAAAACTGTTAGGATTCCAGTTTGTGAGGGTTGTTTTTTGTGTTTTTCTTCCCTCCACCACCAGATGGTGCCCTGTCCTCGTTGGGCCTCCTTGCGTACCTGCGGCTCATTGGATCATTACCAGAGGAGTATTTGAGCAGCAGGCTGTCACTACCTCGACATCAGAGTGTTTGCCAGTATAGGGTACTCTAGCAATACTGTGATTAGTAGAGTCTAACCTTAGTCTAGTCTCTCTGAGTCAAAGCTTGTTTTCTCTTTGTTCTTTGGCAGGGAGCCTTCCTGAAACACTGGATAAGCCTGGACCTTCTACCCCCCTGGAAGGATTATCTGAGTCACACTGAGCAAGGG